>NC_084629.1:19809535-20092035 GCF_033978795.1 Nerophis ophidion
TATATATACACCTCGTCACGTCCGTTGTGTCCTGAGCAAGACACTTCACCCTTGCTCCTGATGGGTACTGGTTAGCGCCTTGCATGGCAGCTCCCTCCATCAGTGTGTGAATGGGTGAATGTGGAAGTAGTGTCAAAGCGCTTTGAGTACCTCGAAGGTAGAAAAGAACCATACAAGTACAACCCATTTACCATATAAAAATGTGTGTGTGTGCATGGGCCCGTGTTACCTCTCCTCCTTGCGTTCCTCTCCTCCACGCGTCAGAGAAGATGGAGCTGACGGCACTCTGCGAGCGGGTGTGGCCTGATGACGTCATCTCCGACACGCCGCTGTCTGAGTGGTTGGACTGCGACTCTGGCAGGTGAGCAAAAGTCGGGTGATTACCGCCAACATCGTCACATCACGAAGACGCTATTTGCGAACGGATCCGTGTTGAAAAGTGACAAGGGTAGGTACCTGGAAGACTGGAGGAGGAGGATCCCGATTTGATGGAGGAGGAAGAGAGCGAGGACCAGTCGTAGGCGGCCTCCGTCCTCCTCATGGCATCCTGATAGTTGGTGTACAGCTGCTTCCCGTACTGACCACACACACAAGTCACACAAATCAGTGCCTTTGGAGGCGGGGCCAGTCGTCACTTTTGTGCTCTCCTACTTTAGTGATGCGAATGCTGTTCACCCACTGCTGCAGGGTCCTGATGTCATCGCAGCACAGGTACTTGATGTACTGAGACTTCTTCTGGATCTGAGGGTGCTGCACACACACACACACACACACACACACACAAACTCTAATTACTGATGATACAACATTGATGCATTTGTCAGGAACAGAAGCACTTAAACCAAGGCTGTCTAAAAGACTTCAATTTGGCCAGCGAAATGACATGAATTTGTTAAAGAATCTAACCCACAGGGAGATTGCATTCTTTCTGATAGCCTGACAACTTTGCTGCTGTCATTATTTTGACACCTAGTGGACAACGTAGGCAAGACAGGTCAATCACCTTTAATTTTACACTAAACATAAACTTTGCACCAACGCAAAGAACCTTCCCTAGTCATGATGCAAAAAACAACAACAACAACAAACCAATACAAAAAGTCAACATACATAATCACACATAACACAACCTGCTCAATAAACATTGTGGATATTATAAAAAACGTCCGAGTTACATAATGAAATTCAATATTACGCCCATTTAAATCTATTAGAGTGCATGATGGGAAAAATGTAAAACACTCTCTCACTTATTCATTTTTGGCGCATTTTAGCTGCTTGAGATTTATAAATGAATACAAAACTAAGAAAATTGTCACGGAAATAAGGTAGAACTCAAACTGTTACAATCTCTTAATATTCAAATATATTAATTATATATCCATTGTATTAATATATCACGCACACACACACACACACACACACACATAAAGACAATATAACATACATCTATAAACGTGGATGCATATGCAAAAGTGCAATATATTTATCTGTACAGTTATTTATTTAATTATATCTGCACCTTATTGCTCTTTTATCCTGCACTACAACAAGCGAATGCAACAACATTTTGTTGTACTCTGTAATATAAAGTTCAAATTTGATTGACAATAAAAGGAAGTTTAAGTCATATATATCTACATACACATGCATATGTATCTTTATAAATATGTACAGTATACAGTATATATATATATATATGTACAGAATACATATATGATATATAGATATATGATATATATATACATTCATATGTATCTTTATATATATACATATCTTATATGTATAAATATATATCTTAAGTATATATAATATATATACATACATACGTATATATAAATATAGATATATATATATTATTTATATATGATATAGAGTATATTTATATATATTATATAATATATATTATATATATATATTATATAAATATATATCATAGTATATATATACAGTATATATAAATATGTATATAAATATACATTATATTATATATACAATATACATAAGATAATTTAAGACAAATTCCAAAAGGGACAAGCGATAGAAAATGGGGTTGAATGCTTTTTAATAACCCACAAAGGAATAAAAATGAATAAAAGAATATTGATGGTGAGAAGTTACCATGAATTGATTTACGTGGACCCCGACTTAAACAAGGTGAAAAACTTATTTGGGTGTTACCATTTAGTGGTCAACTGTACGGAATATGTACTGTAATGTGCAATCTACTAATAAAAAGTTTCAATCAAAAGTGAGAAGTGAGGCTACCTTGAGCACCATGCAGAAGTCTGTGGGAGCTTTGTACTTGTTCTTGTAGTCTTGTCCGCTGTACACATTGACGTGGTCCAGCTGGAGGAAACACACCAGGTCTCGGGACGCCTGCAGGGACGAGCCACACGTTCGATGGAGCCATGTTTGTCTATAACAGGGGTCACCAACCTTTTTGAAACCAAGAGCTACTTCTTGGGTACTGATTAATGCGAAGGGCTACCAGTTTGATACACACTTAAATAAATTGCCAGAAATAGCCAATTTGCTCAATTTACCTTTAATAAATAAATCTCTGTCTCTCTCTATATATATAAATATATATATATACATATATATATATATATATATATATATATATACATATATATATATATATATATATATATATATATATATATATATATATATATATATATATATATATATATAAATGGGTATTTCTGTCTGTCATTCCGTCGTACATTTTTTTTCCTTTTACGGAAGGTTTTTTTGTAGAGAATAAATGATGAAAAAAACACTTGATTGAACGGTTTAAAAGAGGAGAAAACAGGAAAAAAGTGAACATTTAATTTTGAAACATAATCTATCTTCAATTTCGACTCTTTAAAATTCAACCGAAAAAAGAAGAGAACAATTAGCTAACTCGAATATTTTTGAAAAAATTAAAAAATTAATTTATGGAACATTAGTAATTTTTCCTGATTAAGATTAATTTTAAAATTTTGATGACATATTTTAAATAGGTTAAAGTCCAATCTGCACTTTGTTAGAATATATAACAAATTGGACCAATTTATATTTCTAACAAAGACAAATCATTATTTCTTCTAGATTTTCCAGAACAAAATTTTTAAAAGAAATTCAAAATACTTTGAAATAAGATTTAAATTTGATTCTACATAATTTTTTAGATTTGCCAGAATATTTTTATTTTATTTTAATCATAACAAGTTTGAAGACATATTTCACAAATATTCTTCGTCGAAAAAACAGAAGCTAAAATGAAGAATTAAATTAAAATGTATTTATTTTTCTTTACAATTGAAAATAAAAAAAATTACTTGAACATTGATTTAAATTGTCAGGAAAGAAGAGGAAGGAATTTAAAAGGTAAAAAAGGTATATGTGTTTAAAAATCCTAAAATCATTTTTAATGTTGTATTTTTTCTCTAAAATTGTCTTTCTGAAAGTTATAAGGAGCAAAGTAAAAAAAATAAATGCATTTATCTAAACAAGTGAAGACCAAGTCTTTAAAATATTTTCTTGGATTTTCAAATTCTATTTGAGTTTTGTCTCTCTTAGAATTAAAAATGTCAAGCAAAGCGAGACCAGCTTGCTAGTAAATAAAAAAAATAGAGGCAGCTCACTGGTAAGTGCTGCTATTTGAGCTATTTTTAGAACAGGCCTGCGGGCTACTCATCTGGTCCTTACGGGCTACCTGGTGTCCGCGGGCACCGCGTTGGTGACCCCTGGTCTATAACAACTCTTTTATCATTAAGGGCCAGCTGCAAAGCAAGCTTACTTATTATCATGCTAACATCCCCTTATACTAACGTTAGCATGCTCACGTGTATGTTTACACCTAAAAATCATTGATTTGGATGCTTGGGACCATTGTGGAAGTATGCCTTTTATTTGAGCATGCTAACGCTTGCATGCTAACATCTTATGCTAGATTTTTAGCTAACTGTGTCTGTTTGAATCTAAAAAATAATGTATTTGGACACTTGTCGCCATCTTGGAAGTATGCAGACTTGCACCCACCAGAGGCTCAGGGCGCGGACAGAAGGCCCATCAGAATTTCCGCGGAAATGTTCTAGCGATTATTGTGACACACCTTAGCTTTGCCTTTGGGGACATAGTAGATTCCAGAGGCCCGAAGAAGGAAGTAGCGCTTTTTCCATGACTTTTTGCCGTCTTCCTTCAGCCACAGCATGCCCTCCATCTCGGGCACGGACACAGAGCTGCCCCCGAAGCACTCCTGGCACACACAGAGGTAAGAATGCCTTTGAGAAAGCTATTCATGTCCTTCCTCCACGAGGTGGCGCACTTAGAAATGACCACAACAACACCAACCTCCAGCAGAGCCTCTTTGTTCCTCTCGGCCATCTCGCACGTCTCCTTCCGCCCCAACAAATAGTTCTGCGTCACACACAAAAAGCAAGTTGTAAACAAAGTACAGTAGGTAAGGATGTAGTTTTTTTTTTTGCCTCATTCCTATGAGAATCCTGCGTGTGACTGACATATTTGGGAGGACGAGCTGCAGTGTGCTCAAACAACCACTGGTGGCATCTGTGAGCAGATCATACTGTATCATCTCTTTCTGCCTTCTTCTAAGGGCATAGTGGCCACATGCGTGGACAACACCTTTCAGCTCTTCTTTCCAAAATTGTGTACACTACTGAATTGTGGTCTTATGGCCGCATATGTGGACGCTTATACTGCCATCTGGTGGTGTCAGAAGAAGAGTATAACATAAAATGGAATTTGGTAAAAAAAAAAAAAGTGTAAAAATAAGAATGAGCATTTCTCTAAACATGAAGAACACATTTGTTAATTATGGAGTAAGTACATCATATCAAAAGATGATTCTTAGTTTTTCTTCTAATTAGGGTCCAATAAGCCCAAATAGCAAAAATGTAGCTACAAAATAAAAAAAGCATGTAAACAAACAGCTTGGGCCTTAAGAGGTTAAGGGAGGCAAAAACTAAGCCACAACCACCATAGATAACGGTACCAATTCTCGCAACTTTTGTGTATTAATACATATTTCCTGACAACATTTTTTTTTTATATTTTAATGTAACATTGAAGAAGGAGCTTTTTATCATAACTTTCCAGTTGTACTAGGGGGAAGCTTTGTCCAGGAAGCTGAATGTGTTATGTTGCGTCCTACAAAGTGTTTATACTGTACTTATTGTGCTTATCACACACCAGTTGTGTGATAGTAACGTTCATCTTAGTTGTTGTTTTCATTACCAAAGGTGGACGCGTTGAAATCGCCACGTAAAATCACTAATGCTAACAGTAGCCTGTCTAAGGCAAATCAGCAGACTATTTAGGAGTCTTGTTTACTTACTACTAAAAGACACGTTGTCTAGTATGTTCACTATTTTATGTAAGGACTAAAATGCAATAAGAAACATATTTTAATGTACCCTAAGATTTTTTGTTGAAATAAAGCCAATAATTAATTTTTTTTGTGGTGCCCTTTAATCAAAAAAGTATCAAAAACTCATATTGCCGGTACCAAAATATTGGTATGGGGACAACCCTAGTTCATAGTATCCATTAGTAACTCTATAGTAACTGTGAATCCTTAGTATGGATTTAGTAATACCAGTGCAGTCAAGTGAGGTAAAGTTACCATGGAGACAACTGCTGACATGTTATTGTTGACGTAACCATGAATTGATTAACGTGGACCCCGACTTAAACGAGTTGAAAAACTTATTTGGGTGTTACATTTAGTGGTCAATTGTACAGAATATGGAGTGTACTGTGCACTCTACTAATAAAAGTTTCAATCAATCAATCTATCAAAATGTTGGTGACACCTAGCTAACATGCTCAGACTCACTAAAGAGTAAGTTTGTACTCGGCCTGAAAGACGCTGACTCATCAAAGTGCAACAGGGGACATTGTACAAGAACCTCAGTGTGTAGCAACTTTCACACCAATAATGTTCTTTAGTGTGTGTTCAATAAAATGTAATTGTGTATTAACAAAATATATTTTATTTAACTGCGAGTTGATACTGATGACTGAGTTGTCTAGGTGCCATATTTTGTTTTCTTACACTTCTGAGTATCACTTGCAAGTATGCCGTCACTAAGAAGTAGTCTTTGCCATAAAAAATTGACTGTGCCAGTCTTGCCTTTTGTTGTGCCCTTGGTATTGTACAAGCCCCGTTTCCAAATGAGTTGGGAAATTGTGTTAGATGTAAATATAAACGGAATACAATGATTCGCAAATCATTTTCAACCCATATTCAGTTGAATATGCTACAAAGACAACATATTTGATGTTCAAACTGATAAAAAATTTTTTTTTGCAAATAATCATTAACTTTAGAATTTGATGCCA
Organism: Nerophis ophidion; assembly: GCF_033978795.1. Lineage (NCBI taxonomy): Eukaryota > Metazoa > Chordata > Actinopteri > Syngnathiformes > Syngnathidae > Nerophis > Nerophis ophidion. The sequence continues at coordinate 19,815,893 of NC_084629.1, forward strand.
GCAACACGTGACAAAGAAGTTAGGAAAGGTGGCAATGAATACTGATAAAGTTGAGGAATGCTCATTAAACACTTATTTGGAACATCCCACAGGTGTGCGTGCTAATTATTAACAGGTGGGTGCCATGATTGGGTATAAAAACAGCTTCCCAAAAAATGCTCAGTCTTTCACAAGAAAGGATGGGGCGAGGTACACCCCTTTGTCCACAACTGCGTGAGCAAACAGTCAAACAGTTTAAGAACAACGTTTCTCAAAGTGCAATTGCAAGAAATTTAGGGATTTCAACATCTACGGTCGATAATATTATCAAAAGGTTCAGAGAATCTGGAAAAATCACTCCAAATAAGCGGCATGGCCGGAAACCAACATTGAATGACCGTGACCTTTGATCCCTCAGACGGCACTGTATCAAAAACCAACATCAATCTCTAAAGGATATTACCACATGGGCTATGTAATACTTCAGAAAACCACTGTCACTAAATACAGTTGGTCGCTACATCTGTAAGTGCAAGTTTAAGCTCTACTATGCAAAGCGAAAGCCATTTATCAACAACATCCAGAAACGCCGCCGGCTTCTCTGGGCCTGAGATCATCCAAGATGGACTGATGCAAAGTGGAAAAGTGTTCTGTGGTCTGACGAGTCCACGTTTCAAATTGTTTTTGGAAATATTCGACATCGTGTCATCCGCACCAAAGGGGAACCGAACCATCGAGACTGTTATCGATACAAAGTTCAAAAGCCAGCATCTGTGATGGTATGGGGGTGCATTTGTGCCCAAGGCATGGGTAATTTACACATCTGTGAAGGCACCATTAATGCTGAAAGGTACATACAAGTTTTAGAAACAACATATGCTGTCATCTAAGCGCCGTCTTTTTAATGGACGCCCGTGCTTATTTCAGCAAGACAATGCCAAGCCACATTCAGCACGTGTTACAACAGCGTCGCTTCATAAAAAAAAGAGTGCGGGTACTTTCCTGGCTTGCCTGCAGTCCAGACCTTTCTCCCATCGAAAATGTGTGGCGCATTATGAAGCGTAAAATACGACAGCGGAGACCCCTGACTGTTGAAAGACTGAAGCGCTACATAAAACAAGAATGGGAAGGAATTCCACTTTCAAAGCTTCAACAATTAGTTTCCTCAATTCCCAAACGTTTATTCTGTGTTGTTAAAAGAAAAGGTGATGTGACGCAGTGGTGAACATGCCCTTTCCCAACTACTTTGGCACGTGTTGCAGCCATGAAATTCTAAGTTAATTATTATTTGCAAAAAAATAATAATAATAAAGTTTGTGTTTGATCATCAAATATCTTGTCTTTGTAGTGCATTCAATTGAATATGGGTTGAAAAGGATTTGCAAATCATTGTACTCCGTTCATATTTACATCTAACACAATTTCCCAATTCATATGGAAACGGGGTTTGTAGTTATTCCACACCAGCTGTTGGATTGCAATATGCATCTTGGTTGTAGTTTCCATGACCAATTTTAAAGGTGTCGAAAATCGCCCTGTAAAATCACTAATGCTAATGAGTAGCATGTATATAGCATCTCCAATGTAAATTGGCATTGAGCTAGCGCCTTTTTGAAAAATGGAGCTGCAGATTCATGTCAAATGATACCAGCCCAACTGGGTAGCGATTCATGTCAAATGATACCATCCCTGGTCAACCAGGTGACTCACCTGCGGGTTCTTGAACAGCGCGTACTTCTCTACCCGCTCCGTGAACATGAGGCGGTTCTGACTGTCTCTGGTCCAGTTCAAGAGGTTCTCCACCAGGTTCTCGTGATCCTCGAAGATGCGTTCTGATAAACAGAATACATTTTTGGTAAATTTGCAGATTATATGTTTTCATGCTGATAATCCTGTAGAAAATCAAACATTGCATGTTTTAATGCATTACAGTACTCTATTACATTACTGCACAGTACTCTTAACAAGTTAAAAAACTTGTTCGGGTGTTACCATTTAGTGGTCAATTGTATGGAATATGTACTGAACTGTGCAATATACTAATAAAAGTTTCAATCAATCAATCAAACAATAGTGCATTACAATATTGCATTACAGTACTATATTACATTACTGCATTAGAGTACTATATTACATTACTGCATTACAGTACTCCATTAAATTACTGCATTAGAGTATTTTATTCCAGTTCTGCATTACATTACTGCATTAAAGTACTGCATTGCAGTACTCTATTACATTACTGCATAAGAGTACTGCATTAAAGTACTCCATTACAGTTCTGCATTAGAGTACTGCATTACAGTACTCCATTAGAGTTCTGCATTACATTACTGCATTAGAGTACTCTATTACAGTTCTGCTTTACATTAGCGCATTGCATTACTGCATATACTCCATTTTAATTCTGCATTATGCTGTGTTTAAAAGTCAAGTTGTGATAGCAAAATTGTTACATTGGATCATTTCCTGTGGGAAAAGGTCAGTGTGCACGATGTGACAGGAAGTCAATCTGTCCCCCGGCGGCATGCTGCTGGACCGCACAGGTCTACGTGAGTCGTGAGAGCATGTGAAGGCTTCACGATGCACTTCCTGTTTCTCATAAGGACTGGCTGGTACAACTCCTGAAGATGTGGGTTACATCACACACATCACTGCACAGGAGTGTGTGCGTGTGTGTGTGCTTCAAAGACTGTTAAATGGAGTTGAAGCTGATATAGTACATTGTGCCCCCCTAAGGAAAGTGTGTACTATTCATGTTTGCGAGTACACATGGTGCGTTCAAGCACTGTGGGAACAGCAGCGATGCAGAAAAATAATTTGTGAAGATTTAAGAGATACTCCCACATATCTGATAGTCTGATACTGTCATGCTGCTTCCAATAATACTGATACTAAGTATTATTCTGACCATGAAAGGAGACGTATCTTATTCCAGAATGGTGGTGATACTGGAAATTTTGGTATTGATTTGATACCAGGCAAAGTATCTCCACTATTCCTGATGTCGTTTGGGGATTCTCAATTATTTTCTCTCAAGCCCCCCCATAAGGGACAATATTTTTTTTACGTCCCCACCATGAAATTATTTTTTTCACGCTCTCTTTTCAAGGGCAAAATTTTTTCACGCCTCAACATAAAAGAAAAAACATTTCACGCTCCCCCATAAAAACATTTATTTTACACCCCCCGTAAAATAAATACATTTTATGTCACGCCCCCTGTGAGGAATTTATTTTTTTCACGCTCCCCTAAATACCCCCTATAGAAGGCAATAAAATGTTCATACCCCCCATTAAAGACAACTATTTTTCACGCCCCCTCATAAAGGACAACGTTTGCATTCACACTACTCATAAAGGACATTTTATACGTACCTTTATAGAGGGCAACATTTTTTTCATGCCCCCCCATAAAAACATTTTTTCACATTCCCTTAGAGAGCAATCTTTTTTTCACGCCCCCTCATAAAGGACAACATTTGTATTCACACTACTCATAAACGACATTTTATACGCACCTTTATAGAGGGCAACATTTTTTTCATGCCCCCCCATAAAAACATTTTTTCACATTCCCTTAGAGAGAGCAATCTTTTTTTCACCCCCCCACCCCCCAATAAGAGATTTTTTTTATATTTGTATTATTGTATAAAGGACAACATTTTCTCAAGCCCCCCCCCCCCCATAAAGGACATGTGTATTCAGACTACTCATAAAGGGAAACATTTATCATGCCCCTCTATAGAGGGCAACAATTTTTCCCATGCCCCCCCCCATAAAGATTTTTTTACATTACTACAGAGCAATATGGCTGCAACACGTGCCAAAGTAGTTGGGAAAGGGCATGTCCACCACTGTGTTACATCACCTTTTCTTTTAACAACACTCAATAAACATTTGGGAACTGAGGGAACTAATTGTTGAAGCTTTGAAAGTGGAATTCTTTCCCATTCTTGTTTTATGTAGAGCTTCAGACATTTAACAGTCCAGGGTTTCCGCTGTCGTATTTTAAGATTCATAATGCGCCACACATTTTCGATGGGAGACAGGTCTGGACTGCAGGCAGGCCAGGAAAGTACCCGCACTCTTTTTTTACGAAGCGACGCTGTTGTAACACGTGCTGAATGTGGCTTGGCATTCTCTTGCTGAAATAAGCAGGGGCGTCCATTAAAAAGACGGCGCTTAGATGGCAGCATATGTTGTTCCAAAACCTGTATGTACCTTTCAGCATTAATGGTGCCTTCACAGATATGTAAGTTACCCATGCTTTGGGCACTAATGCACCCCCATACCATCACAGATGCTGGCTTTTGAACTTTGTATCGATAATAGTCTGGATGGTTCACTTCCCCTTTGGTCCGAATGACACAATGTCAAATATTTCCCAAAACAATTTGAAATGTGGACTCGTCATAGCACAGAACACTTTTCCACTTTGCATCAGTCCATCTTGGATGATCTCAGGCCCAGAGAAGCCGGTGGCGTTTCTGGATGTTGTTGATAAATGGCTTTCACTTAGCATAGTCAAACTTTAACTTGTACTTACAGATGTAGCGACAAACTGTATTTAGTAACAGTGGTCTTCTGAAGTGTTCCTGAGCCCATGTGGTGACATCCTTTAGAGATTGATGTCAGTTTTTGATACAGTGCCGTCTGAGGGATTGTAGGTCAAGGTCATTCAATGTTGGTTTCCGGCCATGCCGCTTACGTGGAGTGATTTCTCCAGATTCTCTGAACCTTTTGATGATATTATGGACCGCAGATGTTGAAATCCCAAAATGTCTTGCAATTGCACTTTGAGAAACGTTGTTCTTAAACTGTTTGACTATTTGCTCACGCAGTTGTGGACAAAGGGGTGTACCTCGCCCCATCCTTTCTTGTGAAAGACTGAGCATTTTTTGGGAAGCTGTTTTTATACCCAATCATGGCACCCACCTGTTCCCAATTAGCCTGCACACCTGTGGGATGTTCCAAATAAGTGTTTGATGAGTATTCCTCAACTTTATCAGTGTTTATTGCCACCTTTCCCAACTTCTTCGTCACGTGTTGCTGGCATCAAATTCTAAATTGAATGATTATTTGCAAAAAAAAATTTTCAGTTTGAACATCAAATATGTTGTCTTTGTAGCATATTCAACTGAATATGGGTTGAAAATGATTTGCAAATCATTGTATTCCGTTTATATTTACCTCTAACACATTTTCCCAACTCATATGGAAACACTGTTGAACGACTGAAGCTCTACATAAAACAAGAATGGGAAAGAATTTCACTTTCAAAGCTTCAACAATTAGTTTCATCAGTTCCCAAACGTTGATTGAGTGTTGTTAAAATAAAAGGTGATGTAACACAGTGGTGAACATGCCCTTTCCCAACTACTTTGGCACGTGTTGCAGCCATGAAATTCTAAAAATAAAGTTTATGAGTTTGAACGTCAAATACATTGTCTTTGTAGTGCAATCAATTGAATATGGGTTGAAAATGATTTGCAAATCATTGTATTCCGTTTATATTGACATCTAACACAATTTCCCAACTCATATGGAAACAGGGGTTTGTATTTATAATAATAATAATAATAATTCCTACCCATTTGGATGTGTTCCCCTTTTTCAGCTTTTAAGTATGAAAATATTTAATAATAATGATGATAATAATAACAACAACACAAATTCTTACCCATTTGGACTTCATTGATGGTTTCCACCAGAGACCAGTCTGGACTGTAACCACAGTGGGACTTCTCCAGCAAACTGTCCAGAACCTAGACCACAAATAAACACTCAATGTATATACGCTTACATCAGGGGTGTTCACAGTGCGGCCCGGGGGCCGTCTTTAGCCCACAGCTAGTTTTTATTGGCCCCTCGACATGAAATCAATTCATTAAAAAAAAGGTATATTAGATATGAAACCAATGTTACATAAAACATCGACTGCGTTACTTGTCTTACATTTACACCATGAACAGCAGGCTTAGGTAATAAGTCAGCAGTGTGCAGAGCAGCGGGCCGTACTTGTCATACAAAAGTTTACATCAATATTATATAGAAATACATTTGTCAATTTTCATTCGTTAAAATCTCATTTGTCAAACGTTTTTACAGGTTTAAACTGATCGCAATGCTAAGCATTGAGCTAGCGACATGAACGCCAACATTTACTCTTCATAGTTTATTCTTTATTCTATAATGTTGATTTAACACCATAACTACAGTACTTCATGTGTATATGAATATACTTTAATGACATATACATATACATATATATATATATATATATATATATATATATATCAATACGTACATACATATACAAATATATATGTTTACACACATACATACACTATATATATATACATATATGTTTACACACACACACACGCACGCACGCACGCACGCACGCACACACACACACACACACACACACACACACACACACACACACACACACACACAACTATTATATATACTATATATATATATACATATTCATATATATGCAGTCCTGGTCAAAAGTTTACATACACTTGTGAAGAACATAATGTCATGGCTGTCTTGAGTTTCCAATAACTTCTACAATTCTAAGTTTTTGTAATAGAGTGATTAGAGCACATACTTGTTTGTCACAAAAAACATTCATAAAGTTTGGTTCTTTTATGAATTTATTATGGGTCTACTGGAAATGTGACCAAATCTGCTGGGTCAAAAGTATGCATACAGCAATGTTAATATTTGGTTACATGTCCCTTGGAAAGTTTCACTGCAATAAGGTGCTTTTGGTAGCCATCCACAAGCTTCTGGTTGAATTTTTGACCACTCCTCTTGACAAAATTGATGCAGTTCATCTATTTGTTTTGTTTTTCCGACATGGACTTGTTTCTTCAGCATTGTCCACACATTTAAATCAGAACTCCTCCTTTTTTATTGTCCCATTTACTCTCTGTAACGCACCAGTTCCATTGGCAGCAAAACAGGCCAAGAGCATAATACTACTATTGGAACGCCCAACTGCGCCCAAGACCCAACCTCCGGGCTGATGATTTTAGGTTGTCCTGCCTCCTTTTTGATTGTCCCATTACTCTATGTAAAGCACCAGTTCCATTGGCAGCATAATAATACCACCACCGTGGTTGCGCACACGGTAGGGTTGGTGTTCCTGGGATTAAAGGCCTCACCTTTTCTCCTCCAAACATATTGCTGGATATTGGGGCCAAAAGGCAATTTTTTTGTTTCATGTGACCACAGAACCTTCTTCCAGAAGGTCTTAGTTTGTCCATGTGATCAGCAGCAAACTTTAGACGAGCCTTAAAGTGTCGCTTCTGGACCAAGGGCTTCCTTCTTGCATGGTAGCCTCTCAGTCCATGGCGATGCAAAACATGCTTGACTGTGGACAATGACACCTGTGTTCCAGCAACTTCCATTTCATTGCAGCCCTGTTTTTTGGTGGTTCTCGGTTGACTCTTGATCATCCTGACCAATTTTCTCTCAGCAGCAGGTGATAGCTTGCGTTTTCTTCCTGATCGTGGAAGTGACAAAACTGTGCCATGCACGAACAATTGTCTGCACAGTTGCTCTTGGGACCTTAAGCTGCTTTGAAATGGCTCCAAATGACTTTCCTGACTTGTTCAAGTCAATGATTTGTTTTTTCAGATCAGTACTGATTTCCTTTGACGTTCCCATTGTCATGTTTGTAATTGAGTCTAATGACTACATCACATGAGCCATATTTAAATGGAATCGGAGAAGTCAACAGGAGTCGTCAATCATAATCAATCACATGAAGTTAAGAGGCCATGCCATGAAGCTAATTTGATTTGATTGTAACTTTTCTACATCACAAAAAATGATAATGTATGTTGCTGTATGTATACTTTTGACCCAGCAGATTTGGTCACATTTCCAGTAGACCCATAATAAATTCATAAAAGAACCACCAAACAAACAAGTACGTGCTCCAATCACTATCACAAAAAAGTAAACGTTGTGAAATTATTGGAAACTCAAGACAGCTATGACATTATGTCCTTCACAAATGTAAACTTTTGACCATGACTGTATATATATATATATATATATATATATATATATATATATATATATATATATGTGCATATATATATATACACATATATATATACACATATATATACATATATATATACATATATATACTGTACATACATATATATATATGTATATATATAATTCAAATATTTAATATACACCCACACACACATAGACAGACTATTACTATATGTCAGAATAATTGTATCTATGTTATCATAAAACTTTGTATTTCAATGAGTTCCCGGCGAGAGGTCAAAAGCTGTCTTTGATCCTACCAAGCAAAAGGCTTGTAAAACTCCACTGTGTACGATGGGAAGCGACACAAAGGCGTCGGTTTCTTTGATGTATTGTAATCCACAGAAAGATTTGGTCTTGACCCGAGATCTACAAAGTGGAGAGGAAGCAAGACCGACCCAAGCTCCAGGGACCTTTTCTTTGAACTGTTTTACGACCTTTTTCTTTGAACGGTTTTGTAACCAAAGGCAGTGGCTGTTTGTGACCCCCCTCCCTTAGAAACAGCTGTTGCCATGTAATCAGGGAAAGTCCAAATAAAAGAGGAGGCGTACAATCTCTCATCAGCGCGTGGTGACACTGTACAAGGGTACAGGTGTACGCGTTTCTCCTCATTGAGCCAAATTTAATTCTGTCTCTGTTTGATTCCTTCCTTCTTGTCTTGTTTAATAGATGTCATCAGTGTTTGAACCTGACACTATATATACTATATCACTAAAACATGGACATTTGTCGAGACTAGAAGCAATGATTAATTTTTCCATTGATGTTTATAAGGAATTCTGTGTCACTCTACTAACTTATTACATTGTTCAACAACCACTTCAGTCCACTCTATATAGTTGATAAAATATAATATAGTATATAAAGCTGATAATTGCAGACGTCGTTAAGTCATTTGTGTAGCAGGTTTGTTGCTAGCAGGAGGCTGGCTAACGTACCTGTCGGACCGTTTGTCTCTCGTCCACCATCATGGTCTTGGAGCTCTCGTCCGACAAATGTACACGGATCACCAACTGTCAGGACAAACAGCACCTGGATTACTGCCAATACCAATGATAGTTTACCTAGCACTCGTCCATTCACCAGTCACCATCAGCAAGGATGCATTTACTGTCTTACAAAAAGTCGGAAAATATCAAACCTTTTCAAAAATTGATATAAGACATACTTTTCATATCTGGACTTTACTCTGTGTGTTCAGTGTGATTGTGGGTGTGTGGTAAATCCAGGCAGTTAATCCAGCATCGCTCTTCTTTCCTTAGTGGGATTGAGGATTTCATTTGCAATGGTCATTATGCTGAGTGGTGTGTGTGTGTGTGTGTGTGTGTGTGTGTGTGTGTGTGTGTGTGTGTGTGTGTGTGTGTGTGTGACCCCAGCTGCTATCAACCAGAGTTTTTATTGTGGAGTCTCACTGACCTGACCCACATAGGCTGGACACGTGCAACACACACACACACACACACACACACACACACACACACACACACACACACACACACACACACACACACACACACACACACACACACACACACACACACACACACACACAGTAGATGACACAAAACAGTGCCATATCGTTTCTACATCCCAACAATCCTCATGTCAATCAAAGCTCTCCTCCATAGAGGTGTACCTAATTTTGTGTCCAGTGCAGACTCACCTTTTTCACCTGCGCCTCCTTGATCTTCTCCAGAGCAACACGGATGTTGTCGGCCTTCATTTTGGCCGCCTGCTCCTCCTGCACGCACACACGCACGCACGCACGCACGCGCGCGCGCACGCGCACACACACACCACACACCACACACCACACACACACACACACACACACACACACACACACACACACACACACACACACACACACACACACACACACACACACACACACACACGTCTCTGTTAACAAAAGCACACACAATTAAACACTTCAAACCTACCTGACTTTTCCAGCAGGAATTCATAGTTTCAGTTTTGGTTAAAATATATTCCGTGTCCAGAGTTGAAAAAAACGTTCCAAAATATTCCAGCCTATGCCCAATTTAGCATCCTGATGTTGTAGTCATGGCAACCTTACAGCGCACAGCTCGCGCAGTCACTAAGTTAGCTCCGCTTACTAAGCGACTTAAAAAAGTAAACAAACATAAAAAACTAAACGGACAAAAAAGAGCTAAAAAAACTAACAAAAAAAGAAATCTAGAAATACTTCCAGCAGAAGAGAACCAAGTCAAATTATGACAAAAGCAGTGGTTGGTAGCTAGTTAACTAGCTAACTAAAGTAGCGGTCAAGCTAGCTAAAGTAGTGGTCCAGCTAGCGTTGGCAGCTGACTAATTCGACAAAGATGCTTCTTCATCCCGCCACTTCCTCTTTGACTGACAGGATGGAGCAAAGAGAGAAAAGGAGAGACAAGGAGGAGGGAGAGAGAGAGAGAGAGAGAGAGAGAGAGAGAGAGCTAAACAGTGAGAGAAGGAGGAGGGGCCAAACCGCAGCAGAGTCAAGCAAAATGGCGGACAGGTCATCGTCATCCAGCACATGATTACTAATATAGAATATAGTTACTAGTACTATCTACTTATTACTACTGCACCGCAACAAAACCACTTTCTGAACATGTGAGAAGATAATGCACAGTTGTAGACCACCACTACGTATCCAACTGGTACTTTTCAATAGTTTGTCAAATTATGTTTTTTTTTTCCTTGGAAAAGAAATAATTTTACACTTTTTATTGATGTATGTATATTATTTTATGAGAACGAATACAATACTTTTATTTATAAGTATTTCTATGCGTAGATATCTACAAAACCCAAAACCAGTAAAGGTGGCACGTTGAGTAAATGGTAAATAAAAACAGAATACAATGATTTGCTAATCCTTTTCAACTTATATACAGTTGAATAGACTGCAAAGACAAGATAAATAATGTTCAAACAGGTAAACGTTGTTATTTTTGCCACTCTTGACTCATTTGGAATTTGATGCCTGCGACATGTTTCAAAAAAGTTGGCACATGTAGCAAAAAAGACTGAGAAAACTGAGGAATTCTCATCCATCCATCCACCCATTTCCTACCGCTTATTCCCTTTTGGGGTCGCTGGGTGCGCTGGCGCCTATCTTAGCTACAATCGGGCGGAAGGCGGTGTACACCCTGGACAAGTCGCCACCTAATCGCAGGAGGAATTCTCATCAAACACTTATTTGGAACATCCCACAGGTGAACAGGCTAATTGGGAACAGGTGGATGCCACGATTGAGTATAAAAGCAGCTTTCATGAAATGCTCAGTCATTCACATGCAAGGATGGGGCGGAGGTCACCACTTTGTGAACAAATGCGTGAGCAAATGGTCCAATAGTTCAAGAACAACATTTCTCAACCAGCTATTGCAAGAAATTTAGTGATTTCACCATCTACGGTCCTTAATATCATTAAAAGGTTAAGGGAATCTGGAGAAATCACTGCACGTAAGGGACAAGGACGAAAACCAATGTAACCTTCAATCCTTCAGGCGGTACTGCATCAAAAAGCGACATCCGTGTGTAAAGGATATCCCCACATGGGCTCAGGAACACTTCAGAAAACCACTGTCAGTAACTAGTTGGTCACTACATCTGTAAGTGCAAGTTAAAACTCTACTAAGCAAAGCGAAACCCATTTATCGACAACACCCAGAAACGCTTTGCTGGGGCCGAACTCATCTAAAATGGAACAATGCAAAGTGGAAAAGTGTTCTGTGGTCTGACAAGTCTACATTTCAAATTGTTTTTGGAAACTGTGGACATTGTGTCTTCCGGACCATAGAGGAAAAGATCCGGATTGTTTTAGAGGCAAAGTTCAAAAGTCAGCATCTGTGATGGTTTGGGAGTGTATTAGTGCCCAAGGCATGGGTAACTTACACATCTGTGAAGGTACCATTAATGCTGAAAGGTACATACAGGTTTTGGAGCAACATATGTTGTCATCCAAGCAACGTTATCATGGACGCTCCTGCTTATTTCAGCAAGACAATGCCATGCCACGTGTTACACCAGCATGGTTTCGTAGTAAAAGAGTGCGGGTACTAGACTGGCCTGCCTGTAGTCCAGACCTGTCTCCCATTGAAAATGTGAGGCGCAATATGAAGCCTAAAATACCACAACGGAGACCCCGGACTGTTGAACAACTTAAGCTGTACATCAAGCAAGAATGGGAAAGAATTCCACCTGAAAAGCTTCAAAAATTCGTCTCCTCAGTTCCCAAACGTTTACTGAGTGTTGTTAAAAGGAAAGACCATGTAACACAGTGGTAAAAATGCCCCCGGGACAACTTTTTTGCAATGTGTTGCTGCCATTAAATTCTAACTTAATGATTATTTGCAAAGAATAAGTTTCTCAGTTTGAACATTAAATATCTGGTCTTTGCAGTCTATTCAATTGAATATGAGTTGAAAAGGATTTGCTAATCATTGTATTCTGTTTTTATTTACCATTTACACAACGTGCCAACTTCACTAATTTTGGGTTTTGAAAATGTATGTGTTTGTATGTGTTTTTCGATGTCGAGTGTGAGTGGTGCGGAAGGGAAAACAAGATGGCGGATATTATAAGAAAGATATTTAGCACATTTTGAGATCATAATGTATTTTTAACCCATAATAGCTCAATGTTATTGTACTAGCTTGTGTTTAACCACGGACTAGCTAGCCAGCAAGGCAAACTTGCTATACGGCCGCCATCTTGGATTCTTTGACACGCTGCAGGTAACAAAACACAAGTTTGCTATGCGGTTCCTTGATTTACAGTTAAATGTATGTGTTCCGTAATAAATGTAAATATATAGTTAATTTGAGGTCACGGTATTTAGTTTTAGCAGAAAGTGACTTTGTTAGCCGAGATAGAATGCTAAGTTTGCAGAGTTTGCCCAAAGTAAAACCAATTGACGTTTAATCAAAGGAACCAGTTTTTATTGATCCCAATAATAAGTTATTTTAAACTAAATAGACCGTTTTATTCAAACTAGAAAGCTTAATAGAAATTTGGTTAAAAAAAAAACGGTTGGCTCCCTTGAGAAAAAATAAATATAAAATTAGCAGCTGCACATAGCATTAGCGGTTAAGCTACTGAAAATACCGGAGTATTGCATAACTATTGTGCTTTCAAGGCAAGAATAATACAAATAAGCAGGGATTTATTAGGCTCAAAAGTCCTGTCAGGGATTTTATGTGAGAAAAATGATTATGCAACAACAATAAGATAGGTGAATAATTACGATAATGAAAAGCATCGAGAGTGTTGGCTAACGTGTCGCATTGTTTGAGTAATGTTCCCAACGATACGTTGAGTATTGCCCGATGCCGATCATGATCTGATATCAACAGAAAATGTGGAAAACACTGACCTTATGACAAAGGTGTATTGTCTTTAAATTGAAATGGAGTGGTATTTTTTTTAAATTTAGCGACACCTGGTGGTTACAGTGATTTTATTAGGTATCAGGTCACAAATGTAGACAAACAACGGCAGAAAGCAGATGCGATGCATCAATGTCTGTGTGTGTGTGTGTGTGTGTGTGTGCGTGCGTGTGTGTGACACTGACATAGAAACACGGCACTAAATATAGCCAGCATATTGTAACGCATGAAACAAGTGCAATGACGAGACTTTGTCAGTGCAGGAATATGAGAAAATAATCTGAGAGCTTAGTGCTCGAAAGGAAAAATGCTTTTAAGCCGCTATTAAACAAGTCTGCTCAGTCAGGAAGAGTCTTGAATGTGTCAGGTTTTGAAGTCATCATTTTTCCAAAATAAAATACAACTTTTTACTACAACAAGACACAGGAATATATTAGTAATAATTAAAAAAAAGAAAAGAAAAAAAGTACAGCATTGTATTAAATACGACTTTGTTCTCTTGTAACAATCTTTTTTTCCATCCATCCATCCATTTTCTACCGCTTATTCCCTTTCGGGGTCGCGGGGGGCGCTGGCGCCTATCTCAGCTACAATCGGGCAGAAGGCGGGGTACACCCTGGACAAGTCGCCACCTCATCGCAGGGCCAACACAGATAGACAGACAATATTCACACTCACATTCACACACTAGGGCCAATTTAGTGTTGCCAATCAACCTATCCCCAGGTGCATGTCTGTGGAAGTTCTTTTTTATTTAAATATTTATTTTTTAATGTAACCTAAATTTAACCTGGAAAAAATCCCATTGAGATTGAAAACCTATTTTTCAAGTGTAATTCTAAAATGTGTTCCTAAAAAAGGAAAAGTTAATGCTTGAACAAATTTTTTCTTGTGACATTTTCACATTTTTGTTATCACATGTAATTTTCTTTAAAAAGGCCTTACTTTAAACAGTAAGACTCTAGTTACAGTACGAAAACGACTACTCTTGTTTGAGACCACCACCCCAATTTGAAATCCTCGTCTAGATGCTAAACCTAGTTGGAATAAAACAGCTTTTTTTTTAATTAAAATTATGATTGGGATCAATTAAACTGATTGTTTGATCAACAAAATACATTCTATTGATTAATAAAACAATTTGTTGGGATCATTGAAGGCCTACTGAAACCCACTACTACCGACCACGTCTGATAGTTTATATATCAATGATGAAATCTTAACATTGCAACACATGCCAATACGGCCGGTTTAGTTTACTAAATTGCAATTTTAAATTTCCTGCGAAGTGTCCTGTTGAAAACGTCGCGGAATGATGACGCTTATGTTGACGCGTGCTTGTGACGTTATTGGATTTTCCAGAATTATCCTAGTAAATGTGTTTAATAACATCTGAATCGCTCCCACAGCCCTGTCTTTTTTTTTTTCTTTTTTCTTCTAGTCCTTCACTTTCACTATCCTTATCCACGAATCTTTCATCCTCGCTCCAGTTAATGGGGAAATTGTCGCTTTCGTGGTAAGAATCGCTCGCGCTGCTGGTGGCTATGATTGTAATCAATGTGCGGATGTGAGGAGCCCTCACACCGGTGATGTCACGCGCACATCGGCTTCTACTTCCGGTACAAGCAAGGTTTTTTTATTAGCGACCAAAAGTTGCGAACTTTATCGTTGATGTTCTCTACTAAATCATTTCAGCAAAAACCTGGCAATATCACAAAATGATCAAGTATGACACATAGAATGGACCTGCTATCCCCATTTAAATAAGAAAATCTAATTTCAGTAGGCCTTTAATAATAATTATTTATTTTGAATAATAAAACTTATATTTGGGATCAATAAAACAGGATATTAGCCTTGGATGAATAAAGCTAGTTTTTAGATGAATAAAACAAATTATTCGAATTAATAAACCTAGTTATTTTGATTTTTTTATGGTTATTTGGGTCATTCAAATTTACTACATGGATTAATAAAACCTATCATTTTGATGAATAAAACAGGTAATGGGATGAAATCAACTACTTATTGGGATATACAAAACTGGCTATTTTGAAAAATTAAATTGGGGTCAATAAAACTAGTTATTAGGATCACTAAACTAGTTATTAGGATAAATAAAACAGGTTATTATTTCAATAAAACTAGTTATTAGGATAAATAAAAGTAGTTTTTAGCATCATTAAAAGTAGTTATTTTTGACAAATAAAACAGGTTATTAGGATCAATAAAACAAGTTATTTTGGATCAATAAAACAGATTATTACGATCAATAAAACTGGTTAGTTGAATCAATAAAACTAATTACGATCAATAATAGTAGTTATTAGGATCAATAAAACTGGTTATTTGGATCAATAAAACATAGATAGATGGATAGACAGTACTTTATTGATTCCTTCAGGAGAGTTTTTTCAGAAAAATGTTATTAGGATCAAAAAAGTAGTTATTAGGATCAATAAAACTAGTCATTAGGATCAATAAAACTAGTTATTTGAACCAATAAAACTAGTTTTTAGGATCAATAAAACGAGAGGAAGGCTGCACTACTAAGACTATCATGTAGGACAGTAGTTTTCAACCTTTTTTCAGTGATGTACCCCTATGAACATTTTTTTTAATTCAAGTACCCTCTCTAATAAGAGCAAAACATTTTTGGTTGAAAAAAAGAGATGAAGAAGTAAAATACAGCACTATGTCATCAGTTTCTGATTTATTAAATTGTGTAAAAGTGCAAAATATTGCTCATTTGTAGTGGTCTTTCTTGAACTATTTGGACAAAAAGATGTAACAATGACTAAAACCTTGTTGAAAAATAAACAAGTGATTAAATTATAGATACAAATTTCTACACATAGAAGTAATCAACTTAAAATGCCCTCTTTGGGGATTGTAATAGAGAGCCATCTGGATTCTTTGACTTAATTCTAAACATTTCTTCACAAAAAAATAAATATTTAACTTCAATATTTATGGAACACGTCCACAAAAAATATAGCTGTCAACACTGAATATTGCATTGTTGCATTTCTTTTCACAGTTTACGAACTTACATTCATATTTTGTTGAAGTATTATTTAATAAATATATTTATGAAGTATTTTTGAATTGTTGCTATTTTTAGAATATATTTAAACAATCTCACGTACCCCTTGGCATACCTTCAAGTACCCCCAGGGGTACGCGTACCCCAATTTGAGAAGCACCGATATAGGATATATGTTCTATGTCAACAAAAGAACGTCATTAAAAAAATATCACATGACAACAAAACGCATCAATTGAATTGAATCATTTAGTAGCTGTGCAATTATAAGAGGATGTTGCTGAATAGAGGATGAGCGTAATATTTTTTATTCCTGAATGTCCAAAATATTGGCACAAACACGTAGGACGAAGGATACCATTAAAGTTAGTTCGTGTCTTTATTACGAAATTTTTTTTTGACACTGAATTTATGTAACAGAGTTTTTTTGTGTCTGAATTTTATGAAGTGAATTAATTATCTGACTTCTAAATTGCAGAACAAATTGTCAAAGAAAATTCAGTGTACAAAAATTTAGTGGAAAAAAAAATCAGTGTATAAATATTCCGTCTAAAAAAATTTGGTGTATAAACATTTAGTGTAAGAAAATTCTGTGTCTAAAAAAATCAGTGTATAAATTAGTCAATGTATAAACATTCAGTGTATAAAAATTCAGTCCAAAAAAAATTCAGAGTATAAAAATTTAGTCTGGAAAAAAAATGTTTTGTGTATAAACAGTCAATCTAAAAAAATTCAGTGTACAAATATTCAGTATATTCAGCATATTAATGAAGACACGGACGCAAAATCGATAGCACGGCTTATTCTGCTCACTATGCGGACACAATCCACTTTGGATACGCTTAGTCGATTTTTGGTTAGCACGTGTTTTAGTACACGCAAACTTTCATAAAGCAGGCCGCAAGTGTAACACTGTTGGTATATTTACTACTAAGGTTAGGGTTAGCATGATTTTATTATCGTCTAATTTCCTTTACTTTGGGTTTCAGCACCCCGAAAACATTTTGCCACTGGAACGGATAAAAATAAATAATTTTTCAAACCTTGTAAGCTAAGTAATGTTTCAATCCAGTCCTTGTGACAGTGAGAAAGTAGACAAGTGTGAAGAGAGCAGGAAAGTGACAGAAGAGGAAAAGTAGTGGTGCGTGGCATCACCTTGGTCAGCAGGTGTGAAGGCTTTCCCGCCATGTTCCTCAGAATCAGAGAGGTTTCCCTGTCCAGATACGAGTGCTTGAGGGGACGAGAGACAACACAAAGACCGTGGTGAATACATGCGGGGACATTAGTGTGGTGAAGGAAGGAAACCTGCGTGGGAAGAACACTAGACACATGCACATCTGAATTGCTGACCACTGAAATGTCTTTTTGAAATTTGACTTATTCTGTTGGGTATTATTTGTTGTACTTCTTGTTAGCAATATGAGAAAAAATGGCAATTTAGCATATTAATAGTGAAGTGAAGTGAAGTGAATTATATTTATATAGCGCTTTTTCTCTAGTGACTCAAAGCGCTTTACATAGTGAAACCCAATATCTAAGTTACATTCAAACCAGTGTGGGTGGCACTGGAAGCAGGTGGGTAAAGTGTCTTGCCCAAGGACACAACGGCAGTGACTAGGATGGCAGAAGTGTGAATCGAACCTACAACCCTCAAGTTGCTGGCACGGCCACTCTACCAACCGAGCTAAACCGCCCCAATAGCAATAGCGATCCCGTGTATTAACTCTGGTGAGTGTCATTGACAGTGTAACAATATTGATACAATATTTAAATTAGGTCCCATTTAAGGACTGGGCGAAAAAACAATATTTTATATATATATATATATATATATATATATATATATATATATATATATATATATATATATATATATATATATATATCCATACATATACATAAATATATATATAGTGTGTATATATGTATATATAAATATATATATACAATATACCTATATACATACACACACACACACACGCACACACACACACACGCGCACACACACACATACATAAATACATACATACATACATATATATATATATATATATATATGTATATATATATAAATAAATACATTCATATATATACATACATCCATACATACATACAAAGTTCAATATTTTTTTCTTATTTGTCGGAAGAAAGCAAGGTTGGTTGCATGAACAAAAGACACTCTCGCTCTCTGGTAATTGAGCTGATCAATGGTTGTGACACGCTAACAGCCAATCAGGTAACAGTATCAACTGTCAGGTTTGGTCTTCTAGTGGTTGATTCTCTGCATGCAGTAAGAAGAGAAAGTCCAAATGAAGAAATTGTGGATAAAAGAGGGGAAAGTCACCACTTTATTGGACGGTAGTCAGACCAATGCGGTCTGTAAATGAAGTACCGCTAATACCACACCTGAGCTCAGCCTTTGGAGCACAGCTGTAACTTTCTGGCACTTAATCTGCAGACAACAGTTCTTCTCAGGTTTCTCTATGTTGACTGACATGTTCACACATTACACTATTTTCTTACACTTTGTGAAGCATTTCTTACATATTCCTTATTTTTAAGAGCGTATTGTCAAGTTTTTAATGTGATTTTACTATTTTATTGACATTGAGTGTTTTCCATGCTTGTGTTGACATTTCCTTTCTTTTCTGCCTTGATAGCTGAGGGATTATGATCAGAGGAAGGTTACATTTGAAATAAAATATATTTTTCTCCTGCTCCTTCCATAGGTCGAAAAAAAATATCACAAATTATCGTTATCGAGCGAAAGCACTTAAATCAGGATACAGTCATCAGCCATATCACCCAGCCCGACCCCATCTATACATTTTCTACACCGCTCGTCCTCTTTAGGGTCGAGGCTACGCTGGAACCTATCCCAGCGGACTTTGGGTGGGAAAATAGAAACATGGACTTCATAGTTTGTACTTATTGTGCATCGAACAGGAAGAGGCGGACCTCACTAGTAGGAAGAAGATGCTAACTTCTTTAGCGTGCTTCAATAAATATTTTAAATATCAGTCTCTGTAATTTTTTTTGGGAGTACGACAGTAAAATAATCCAACATAGGGCCAAAGTAAGTTGCGAGTGCCAGCCCTGTGATAAAGAAGATGACAAACACAAGGTACCGCTCCTCTACTCAATTATTGATATGTATTTCACATTGTTTCCTACATGTGCAACGAGAATTATTCTATATAAAATATATTTTCGTTCATATTTGTGGGAAAAATGTCTTTGGTTTTGTTGAAATCTTTTTTCCCCTGCCTTTTAGAACGTATTACTAATGACCACAAGTGTATTTATTCATCACGCATTGGAAATGTTAGTAAATCTATACTGCTCTACAAGCTGTACAGTGACTACTCTAATGTGTATCTAATATATATAAAAGTTGACTTGTTATAGTATTGTCCCTTGATAAGATATACTGTATACATCATAGCAAGACGGAAAATGAAAGCTTCTGTCTCTAGAAGTCATTTTATAGAAAGTATTAATATGTGCTTTAATATTTAGGTCATACGCGTACGCACACGATTAGGGAATGTGTGTGCGTGTGTGTGCGTGTGTGTGTGTGTGTGTGTGTGTGTGTGTGGATTAATGCAGGTTAGGGCTCAAACATGAAATAAAACAGATATAAGGTTGTGTTTATTGAGTATGACGTCAATATGCCTGATTGAAAAGATGAAGACGAGTAGTGGATCCTGCTGACGTCTAAAAAAACAATTTTGTAAAAGGCGAGATGTGAAATTGTGTTATAGCTTCAGGCTCGTTATACTCTCCTCAAGAAAATGAAAAGCAGAGTAAACTGATATATTATTACATAATATAATAATATTACATTGTATAAAATGTATAGAGTATAATAACATATAAGACTGTTACAATAAATCAAATGTGATATTATACAAAGTACAATAATATATAGAGTAAAATAACAGAGTATAAAATATATAAAGAGTAACAATATATAGGGTATATTAATATAGAAGAGTACAATTATACAGTATAATATATAGAGAAGTGGGATAGCAGATGGGAGAGGCTCCTGCACCCCTCGCTCGGTAGAAAATTGATAAATGGATAATATATAATACTATAATAATATATCAAGTGTAAACATGTATGAGTACAATTATATATAAGTGTATAGTAATATATAAAGTATAGTAATATGAGTATAATACTATATAAAGTATAGGAGTATACTAATATATAAAGTTCAATAATATATGAAAGCAAAATAATATATTAAGTATAACACAATGAGAGTATACATATACTAATGTATACATTATAATAATATGGAAAAGTATAATAATGTATAGGAAAATAATTATTTATGAAGTATATTAGATAATAGTATTTTAGAAAATATAGAAAGATAATTACTTCAAAAGTAAAATAATATAGAATACAATCATATAGAATAATATATATATTTCTAAAGTATAATAATACAGACTACTGTAAAAGTATACAGAAATATAATAAGAGAATAGAATAGAATATATATTTATTGTCATTGTACATTGTACAACAAAATTGTAAATAATCTATGAAGTATAGTAAGATATAAAATATAATAATATATAGGAATATAATAACTTATCTAGTATAATAATAATATAGAAGAGTATAACAAAAAATAGGAACATAATTATTTATAAATTGTAATAATATGGTGGAGTATAAGAATATAATAATTTATAAAGCATAAGAATATAGAAGAGTATACCAAAGGGACAAGCAGTAGAACATGGATGGATGAATGGATGGATAATAATATACATGAATGTAATGATTTATAGTGTAAAATAATATATTAATATAATAATTTATAAAGTATAAAAATATAGAAAAGTATAATAATATATAGAAATATAATAATTTATAAAGTATAATAATAAAGAAGAGTATAATACATAGGAATATAATAATTTGTAATGTATAATCATATATAAGAGTACAATAATATACAGGAACATAATTGTTTATAATGTATAATAAAATAGAAGAGTATAATAATATATAGACATAATAATTCATAAAGTACAATAATATAGAAAAGTATCATAATATATAGACATAATTTTTCATAAAGTATAAAAATATATAAGATTATAATAATATATAGGAATATCATTCTTTATAAAGTATAATATATAGAAATAGTAATTTATAAAGTATATTAATATAGAAGAGTATTACAATATATAGTCTTAATCATTTATAAAGTATAATATAGAAATGTATGATAATATATAGAAATAATAATTCATAAATTATAATATAGAAGAGCATAATAATATATAGACATAATAATTTATAAAGTATAGTAATATAGAAGAGTATAATAATATATAGACATAATAATTTATAAAGTATAATACAAAAAGAGTATAATCATATGTAGAATGTATAAAGTATTATAATATAAAAGAGTATAACAATATATAGACATAATTATTTATAAAGTATAATAATACAGAAGAGTATAATAATATATAAAAAATAATTATTAATAAAGTATAATAATATAGAAGAGTATAATAATATATAGACATAATCATTTATAAAGTATAATAAACAAGAAGAGTATAATAATATGTTCACACAATTTATAAAGTATAAAAATATAGAAGAGTATAATAATATATAGACATAATAATTTCTAAAGTATAACAATACAGAAGAGTATAATAATACATAGACATAATAATTTATAAAGTATAATATAGAAGAGTATAATAATCTATAGACATAATAATTTATAAAGTAATATAAAATAAAATAGTATAATAATATATAGACATAATGAATTATGAAGTATAATAAAATAGAATAGTATAATTGTATATAGACATAATGATTTATAAAGTATAATAAAATATGAGAGAAGAGTAGAACTCGCAGACGTCCAATGTGGAATGTTTTGCATGGATCAAAATGACTGCTTACCTCCGTGCTATCACGACCTTGGCTGGCACCGTTGGCTGGGGGCGGGGCTAAAGCGGTATGAGGGCTGTCGGATTGGTTTGCGTGGTGAACGTTGTCCAGAGAGTCCATGGAGGAAGCCGAGTTGACGGAGGTTCCTGAGGCCGAGGTGATGGAGGAGCGTGAAGAGTGGGCGATGGAGCGCACCTGTCAAGAAGCAATTAGGACAATAATTCATCGTTAACAAGTCACCACATTGTATGGATGTAAAATGGAGTGTAATACACGGCTGCGACCAGCAGAGGAGCCTGATAATCGACAGAAGGACACAAACGTAAAAGAACGTAACGTAATAAACATATATGTATATACACATATATAAATATACATATTTACATATACAAACATATAAATATACATATTTACACACATATATATAAATACATGTATGCAGAAATAAACATATATACACATACACACATTCATACATAATCATAGTATTATGACATCACATGGACAAAGATAAGACCTTCTGGAGGAAAGTTCTATGGTCAGATGAAACAAGAATTTAGCTGTTTGGCCACAATACCCAGCAATATGTTTGGAGGTTAATCCCAGGAACACTTTTCCAACCGTCGGGCATAATGGTGGTAGTATTATGCTCAGGGCCTGTTTTGCTGCCAATGGAACAGGTGCTTTACTTAAGAGTAAATGGGACAATGAAAAAGGACGATTACCTCCAAATTCTTCAGGACAACCTAAAATCATCAGCCCAGAGGTTGGGTCTTGGGCACAGTTGGGTGTTTCAATGGGACAATGACCCTAAACTCACATCAAGGGTGGTAAAGGAATGGCTGAATCAGGCTAGAATTAAAGGCCTACTGAAATGAGATTTTCTTATTCAAACGGGGATAGCAGGTCCGTTCTAT
Organism: Nerophis ophidion; assembly: GCF_033978795.1. Taxonomy (NCBI): domain Eukaryota; kingdom Metazoa; phylum Chordata; class Actinopteri; order Syngnathiformes; family Syngnathidae; genus Nerophis; species Nerophis ophidion. The sequence continues at coordinate 19,839,269 of NC_084629.1, forward strand.
GTGTCATACTTGATCAATTCGCCACATTGCTATATTTTTGCTGAAGGGACTTAGTAGAGAACATCCACGATAAAGTTTGCAACTGTCGGTGTTAAGAGAAAAGCCCTGCCTCTGCCGGAAGTCGCAGACGATGACGTCGCAAGTGTGGGGGCTCCTTACATATTCACATTGTTTTTAATGGGAGCCTCCAACAAAAAGTGCCATTCTGACCGAGAAAACGACAATTTCCCCATTAATTTGAGCGGGGATGAAAGATTCGTGTTTGAGGATATTAATAGCGACAGACTAGAAAGAAAAAAAAAAAAAAAAAAAAAAAGTTAAAAAAAAAAAAACGCGATTACATTGAGACGGATTCCGATGTTTTAAACACATTTTCTAAGATAATTCTGGGAAATCCCTTATCTTTCTATTGTGTTGCTAGTGTTTTAGTGAGTTTAATAGTACCTGATAGTCGGAAGTGTTTGTCCACGGGTGTCTTGACGCGCAGTGTCTCAGGAGAGTCGACGGCAGCTGTACGGACGGCACAAGCTCAGCTGATATCCGGTAAGTGGCGACTTTTTAACCACAAATTTTCTCACTGAAACCTGCTGGTTGACATGTGGTCGGGATCCATGTCTGCTTGACCGCGCTGTGCTCCATAGTAAAGTTTCACCTCCGGGAATTTTAAACAAGGAATCAACGTGTGTTTGTGTGGCTAAAGGCTAAAGCTTCCCAACTCCATCTTTCTACTGTGACTTCTCCAATATTATTTGAACAAATTGCAAAAGATTCAGCAACACAGATGTCCAAAATACTGTGTAATTATGCCGTTAAAGCAGACGACATTTAGCTGTGTGTGTGCGTAGCGCTCATACTTCCTAAAAACGCGTGACGTCTTGCGTACATGTCATCATTACGCGACGTTTTCAAGACAAAACTCCCGGGAAATTTAAAATTGTAATTTAGTCAACTAAAAAGGCCGTATTGGCATGTGTTGCAATGTTAATATTTCATCATTGATATATAAACTATCAGACTGCGTAGTGGGTAGTAGTGGGTTTCAGTAGGCCTTTAAGGTTTTAGATTGGCCTTCCCAAAGTCCTGACTTAAACGTGTGGACAATGCTGAAGAAACAAGTCCATGTCAGAAAACCAACAAATGTTGCTGAACTGCACCAATTTTGTCAAGAGGAATGGTCAAAAACTCAACCAGAAGCTTGCCATGTAGCCCTATTATCTGCTCTTTGTAAATGAAATAAATGACAAAAAAAAAAGGGAATAACACACACCTGGCCATGAAAATCCAATTAAAGCTCAAAGTCTGCACTTAATGCACATCTTGATTGTTTGATTTCAAATCCATTGTGTATATTTTCGGACTATAAGTCGCAGTATTTTTTATAAGTTGGCCGGGGGTGCGACATATGGTCCGGAACGACTTATGTGTGAAATTATTAACATTACCATAAAATATCAAATAATATTATTTATCTCATTCGCGGAAGAAATAAAGAAAATATCAGCAATCGTCACACACACGTCAGCAATCGTCACATACACGTCAACCAATAAGAATTCGGCGGGGGAGGGTCGTGGTAGAAGTGCATTGTGGGTCATGGAATGCTAACTGCTATATGCTACTGCCGTAGCTATTAAAATGGATCATTTCATCGTTGGCGGTAACTTATAAAAACTGAGAACTGCTGAACAAAAATGGCACCGAAAAGGAGATCATGTACTGCAGATTACAAGATGGACATAGTGAAATATGCAGCAGAAAATGACAAGAGGAAGCGGCGCATACCTTTGGAGTTGGCAGAGTTGTTTAGAAGCGGCATCGAGGAAGAAGATTTCATCGGATTTATCGATTAGGAGTGACAGATTGTTTGGTAAACGTATAGCATGTTCTATATGTTATAGTTATTTAATTGACTCTTACCATAATATGTTACGTTAACATACCAGGCACCTTCTCAGTTGGTTATTTATGCGTCATATAACGTACACTTATTCAGCCTGTTTTCCACTGTTCTTTATTTTAAATTTCCTTTCAAATGTCTATTCTTAGTGTTGGATTTTATCAAATAAATTTCCCCCAAAAATGCAACTTATACTCCAGTGCAACGTATAAATGTTTTTTTCCTTCTTTATTATGCATTTTCGTCCGGTGCGATGTATGCTCCGGAGCGACTTATAGTCCGAAAAATACGGTATATATATAAAGTGAACATCAGATTCTTTACCTCGTGTTCGCTGACGGTGCCGACTGACCCCGTGCGGCGATGCTGTCGCTGGCCGGACGTCGGGCGGCGTACTGATGATGACGTGGCGGAGGCGGAGCTCAATGAGTGGGAGGAGTTTTGACGGGCAGCTTCATCCATACTCATGGATGCCTGAAGGCCCAGTCATGATGAATTATGGCATTACCTCACATCTTGCTAACAAATACAACATTCCTGAAAGACCTTCTCCAGCTGGGCTGTGATGTCATCCAGGCTGAAATTAGACGCTAGCGCCGGCCTGCCGGGTTGTCCTGCCGCGACTCTGACGGTGCCAGCGGGGGAAGCTCTAGTGCTGCTGCTGTTGCTGCTTGCCCCGCTGCTGCCGCCGCAGCCACCACTGTGACTGCCGTCACCGCTGCCCCCTGCTGGATGCTGCTTGCTACTGCGTCCAGCCGGAGGCTTCTGCCGCACCTGCACCGACCAAGACGTGACGTGAAAAAGTCCCGCGTGGTGCAGCTGACTTGCGGCGGCGTACCTTGGTGTCGGCAAGTACCAGGCGCGCCTTGCTGCTCTGCTTGGGGTTGACGGTGCTGAGCTCCTGCTCAATGGAACACAGGTCGGCCATGAGAGCGTCCAGATCCACGTTCTCCCCTTGGTTCAACGCCTCTGCACACGGGAAAGGAGCAGAGTAAGACATTTGCCACAGTTTTGGAAAATAACGTCTTTGATTGTGACTGACCGTTGATGTTGTAGATGGAGAACCTGTAGGAGAAGTTGGCCATGTTGGTTTCCTGTCTCAGCGGCGCCTTCTGCTGGGCGGGCCGCTCCGTGCGGCCGTCGTCCAGACTCTGACAAAACATGACGTCTCAATTTAGAAACATTTTACTACATTTTAGTAAGTCACATCAACAAAGAACATTTTTATTTGAGTTTGTATTATGAGAAATGACATCAACTAAACAAATGTAATCATAAACAATTAGGGGAAGTCTGATACGATACCAATAATGTATTGACTGATGTGATACCAGCACAAATCCTATGTACTTGTAGTATTTATTTTGTACTCTGCAAGTTTTAAGATCATACTGAATACAATTTAACATTTATTTACATCTGGCGACAAAAAACTAAAACATGAAGGAAAATTGTTTCTGTTCATTTCAGGAAGAAAAGCAATTTATTATCAGTGTGTGGTCAGTTTGATAGATTTTCTACACTCAAGTTTTCGAAAAGCAACCCATGTTGGTCGATGTAGTGTACCATAAGATTTGTAGTATTGGTGACAAAGTAATACCTAATAGTCAGTTGTTTATTTGATGATACACTGATCATACACTGGCCGAAACCAACACTGATTACATGTATTAAATATACATGTATTTCTGGAAAATACTAATGACAGTTAAGTGATATCAAAACAATATTTAAATAATTCATACATGAATAAAAAAAGTAAAAATGAATTCTTACTTTTAAAAAAAAAAAAAAAAACAATTCCCTCAAAGTCCTCCTGTGTCCCAGGAATTGTTCTCCGAATTTGTAAACAGTAACCAAAAAATTTTTGGGAGATTATAAAAATATCGACGTATTCACTTCCGTATCGATGTAGTCACACGACTACTTCTTTGTAGTTGTTGATGACGTTTTGTAGTTTTTACTACAACTTTTTACACTGTACTTCAAATATGGACACCGACACCTGTGTTCCAGCAGCTTCCAATTCATTGCAGACCTGCTTTTTGGTGGTTCTTGGTTGACTCTTGGTCATCCTGACCAATTTTCTCTCAGCAGCAGTTGATAGCTTGAATTCTCTTCCTGATCGTGGCAGTGACAAAACTGTGCCATGCCCTTTATACTTACAAACACAGTTTACGAACACATGATCACTCACATGTAGTTAAGAGGCCATGCCATAGAGCCAATTTGATTTGATTGTAACTTTTCTATATCACCAAAATTGATAATGTATGTTTCTGTATGAATACTTTTGACCCAGCAGATTTGGTCACACTTTCAGTACACCCATAATAAATTCATAAAAGAATCAAACATCATGAATGTTTATTGTGACAAATAATGAGTGCTCCAATCACTCTATCACAAAAAATAAGAGTTGTAGAAATTATTGGAAACTTAAGACAGCCATGACATTATGTTCTGTACAAGTGTATGTAAACTTTTGACCATGACTATATGTTCCAAATATGATAGTACTGTAGCAGTAAAAAAAAAAAAAAAGTACAGTATACAAAGCTTTGTTCCAAATAAGGTTATTCTATAGTACTAAAAAAAATAGTACAGTAAACTAAGTTATGTTCCATATATGGTAGTATGTACAGTATGTAAAGTTATGCTCCATGTATGGTAGTACTAAAAAAATAATACAGTATAGAAAGTTATGTTACATTAACTTTTTTGTTTCAACAATGAGATCTTCTTGCTATTTTACTTGGTAGAGGTGTGATGCTACATACAGTATATACTATTATTTTATTTGATGTATTCACTTCTTTGTCGTGCAATGTATTGTGGGTAATGCTTGTTGACATTGCTCGTTTCAGACAGAAAATATGTGGAGTGATTCTTATATTTTTCATGTGTACACATCATACATCTTACCTGTGTGAGCTTGTCCAGCTCCCCCAGCCAGGCTCCAAACATCTGATCCAAGTCCTGGTCCTCTTTGTCGCTGTCTTCCTCCTCCTCATCCTCTCGGATCTCCACCTCCTCGTCCGACAGCTGCTCCATCTGAGGACAAGTGTGGATCACTCATGGATAAGTAACTGATCAGAAGTGGATCAGAGGTGGATCAGCAGCGGATAAACAAGGGATCAAAGGTGGATCAGTCATGGATAAGTAATGGATCAATTGTGGATAAGCAGTGGATCAACAGTGGATAAGCAGTGGATCAGTAGTAAATCAATAGTAGATTAGTAGTGGATCAATAGTGGATAAGCAATGGATCAGTAGTAGATCAATAGTGGATCAGCAGTAGATCAATAGTGGATCGAAGTGGGTCTATAGTGAATAGTTTATCTGCAGTGGATCATTATTTACTAGTATAATATCATACTAGCAAATATTAGCTGTGCAATCTGGATTTGATTTGGATTGAAATTGGTTCATGTTAAATGTTTTTTTATTTCATTCACAAAAAGCTTATCAGTTAGACGAACTATTAATATTATCCTATAAACTATAATTATACTGATCATTATTAGTACTGTTATTTGTATTACCATTATTATAATTATAACATTATTCTTGTAACAACTTTTTGTCATGATCCTTATTATAATTCTTATCACTAGTATTTGTATTGCCATTATTGTTACGGCCATTGTTATAAGCATATTTAGTCATATAATTCTTATCATTATTCTAATTATGATTATCATTATCATTAATCTTATCAGTTTTTGGTTATTATTGTCGTTATTTGTAATATCAATATTATGAGTTTGTTCCTTTATATTTTGTTTTTAAAATTAATAAATTATTATTATCAATATACATTATTGAGTTCGTAATACTCTTTGAGACACTTGTGAATAAGGGCTGTATATCTTTTTGATTATTATTACACTGTTATTATTATTACCATTATTATTATTACTAATAATAATAATTAAATAATTGTAATATGGACAAAGATTGTGGTAACTAAGAAATTTTAATGAGAAGCTGCATAAATCTATTTTTGATTTTTAAAATGTATATCAAACAAACAGGTCAAGGCTTGAAGCGTTATCTGCTGGCCATGAACGTGTATTACATGTATCACTTCATGGCAGATTAGGACACATGAAGACGGATGGATGGAAAATGAGTGATCAAATTATTACAAAAAAAGTAAAAGGGGGGGTGGGGGGTGTTGAAGCTAAGCCGGCTATAGCACCCAGGCGGGGACACCGGGGCGTGACCCTGCACACGTTGCTATTTGTAGGCTGCTGTTTGTTGTCGCCCCTCTCTGATGACACGTGTAGCAAACACGCACGCACACACACACACACACACACACGCACACACACACACACACACACACACACACGGTGCGGTGCTATACAATTAGATGCTTGTGGAAATAGGCTGCTCTGTCATTTGGAGCAGCACAGAAGTCTCAGTGTGTGAGGAAGAAGTCTGCAGCTGCACTTGCACCACAACTGACTGGCGGAAAACTCACAGGACGAGCAGTAAAAAGCTGACATCATCAAAATGCAGCAACCGTCCCATACTTCTTATTTGTGAGGAGTCAGCATCAAACACTCTTGGACATATACACTCAGGGAAGAAGGAAGCAGGAAGTACGACATCGGGATTAAGGAAGCAGGGAGTAGAAAGATGGGAATAAGGAGGCAGGGAGTAAGAAGTAGGAAACCAGGAAGCAGGAAGTAGGATGTCGAGAATAAGGAAGTAAGAAGTAGAAAACAAGGAGGCAGGAAGTCGGGAACCAGGAAGCAGAATGTAGGAAACAAGGAGGCAGGAAGTTGGGGGAAAAGGAAGCAGGAAGTAATAAGTAGGAAAAAAGGAAGCAGGAAGTAAGAAGTAGGAAACAAGGAAGCAGGAAGTCGGGAACAAGGAAGCAGGAAATAATAAGTAGGAAACAAGAAAGCAGGAAGTTGGGAATAAGGAAGTAGGAAACAAGGAACTCTGGAATAAGGAAGCAGGAAGTAAGAAGTAGGAAACAAGGATGCAGGAAGTAGGGAATGAGGAAGCAGAAAGTAAGAAGTACGAGGAAGCAGGAAGTAGAAAGTCAAGAATAAAGAAGGAATTAAGAAGTCGGGAACAAGGAAGTAAGAAGTAGGAAACAAGGAAACAGGAATTAGGAAGTTGGGAATAAGAAAGCAGGACGTAAGAAGTAGGAAACAAGGATGCTGGAAGTAGGAAGTCAGGGATAAGGAAGTAAGAAGTAGGAAACAAGGAAGTAGGACGTCGGGAATAAGGAAGTAAGAAATATGAAACAAGGAAGCAGGAAGTCCAGAACAAGGAAGCAGGAAGTAATTAGTAGGGAACAAGGAAGCAGGATGTACAATGTCGGGAATGAAGAAGTAGGAAACAAGTAAGCAGGAAGTCTGGAAAAAGAAAGCAGGAAGTTAGAAATAGGAAACAAGGAAGAAAGAAGTTGGGAATAAAGAAGCAGGAAGTAAGAAATACAAGGAACCAGGAAGTAGAAAGTCAGGAATATGCAAGCAGGAAGTCGGAATAAAAAAGCAGGAAGTAAGAAGTAGGAAACAAGGAAGAAAGAAGTCTGAGATAAAGAAGCAGGAAGTAAGAAGTACAAGGAAGCAGGAAGTAGGATGTCAGGAATGAGGAAGCTGGAAGTAAGAAGTAGGAAACAAGGAAGCAGGAAGTAGGGAATAAGGAAGCAGGAAGTAAGAAGTAGGCAACAAGGAAGCAAGAAGTAGGAAACCGGGAATAAAAAAGTAAGAATTGGGAAACAAGGAAGCATGAAGTAGGAAGTCGGAAATAAGGAAGCAGAAAGTAGGAAACAGGGAAGAAGAAAGTCGGGGATAACGAAGCAGGAAGTAAGAAGTACAAGGAAGCAGAAAGTAGGGAGTCAGGAATAAGGAAGCAGGAAGTAAGAAGTAGGGAACAAGGAAGCAGGAAGTCGGGAATAAAGAAGCAGGAAGTACAAAGTAGGCAACAAGGAAGCAGGAAGTAGGGAATAAAAAACAGGAAATAAGAAGTAGGAAACAAAGAAGCATGAAGTAGGAAGTCGGGAATAAAGAAGCAGGAAGTAAGAAACAAGGATGCCGGAAGTAGGAAGTCGGGAATAAGGAAGCAGGAAGTCAGGAATAAGGACGTAAGAAACAAGAAGTAGGAAACAGGGAAGCAGAAAGTCAGGAATAAGGAAGCAGGAAGTTGGGAATAAGAAAGTAAGAAGTAAGAAACAAGTAAGCAAGAAGTAAGAAACCAGAAATAAGGAAGTAAGAAGTAGGGAACAAGGAAAAAGAAAGTAGGAAGCTGGAAGTAAGACATAGGAAACAAAAAAGCAGGAAGTGCGCTAGCTTTCTGAGACTATTATTTTGTTAGCGCAGGCAGGATGGAGTAGCAATTTTATTATGAAGACAGAAACTGTGCGGTCGATCTTTGAGTCATTTGACGGCAGGTACGGTTGAAATAAAAAGTCTTTCTCGCCTTCCAGTTGGTCATTTTTTTTTCAATAATGATCTGGCAGGAGCCAGCGTCGTCTCACAAGACCCTCGAAAGTGACATCTTGGTGAAAATTGATGATCACTAACTTTTAGGACTATTTTTTTTTTAATGCCTGGCTGACACACCTCCGCCATCGACCGGTAGCTTGCCATCGACATAATGGTTACCCCTGAATTTAAAGAACGGTCCATTTAATTAATTCACTTATTGGAATGCAGCAAAAACCACTGTAAGATGTCCGGTGGGATATGTGGTGGTTATCTACTACCGCCATTGCTTCCAAAGCAGCATAAAAAACCCTAAAACGCCTTCTCAGCAGTCCATCATCATCACCGCCTCCTTCTTGTCCGTTACCACGGCAGCCAAAATAGAAGGCGTACATCTGGCCCACATTTCTGGCTGTTTGGTGTTCCACAGCAGGGGGCGCTGAGGTCAGCACAACACACAATAGGGGGCGGCCGTCATTAAGCCAACAAACATCTTTGCTAGCGAGCGTCTTCTTCATGGCTTGCACATCGACTGTAGCCAAATGCTCCAAACATTGATCGGCTAAAAAAAAATGAGCGGAAGTGGGGCGGGGGACGGACTCAGCACGCCTCCCCCAGGATTTACTGTATACTCCCCCCTACTCCCTGCTGGCGTGGGGTTGGGGGCAGGAAGAGGAAATGATGTCATCCTCCCGTGCTGGCTCTCAGGGGAAGTGATATCATTGTTGATCTGGTAGCTTTCACTTCCTCTGCTCCTCTTCCTTGGTTTTGTCCGATAGAGACCCATAAAAATCCCGTTAACGCCGCAGAGGAGCCACGTCACGGTGCAGCCGCCATTTTCCCTCCCGTCCGACACACAAGAGGCTGCTAATGTAACACCTCTCTGACGGAGCAATAATATCATCTATACGCGGAAGACATTTTCAATAATCATCATGAAACATTCCCTTAAGGAATTGGTGGATTCAGGCACAATTCAACCAACTCAGACAACACGCAGGAAAATTATCTTCAAAAAAAGTGTAAAATTCAGTTAGCATATGTCAAGTACCAAGTTAAATGCCCTTGTGGGTAAACGGTTGCAAAATTAGCAATATGAGTTAGCATGTTAATGTTAGCATATCATCATGTAAAATTAGCGTGCTAACAGTTAGCATAGAACCTGTACCAAGTTATATCAGTTTAAAGTGTATAGCTGCGAAATTAGCTTAAAAAAAGTGTAAAAATGTAGTTAGCATATGTCAAGTAACAAGGCAACACAGTCGTAGAGGAGTTAGTGCGTCTGCCTCACAATATGAAGGTCCTGAATAGTCCTGGGTTCAAACGCAGGCTCAGGATTCTTCTGTGTGGAGTTTGCATGTCCTCCCTCGTGACTGCGTGGGTTCCCTCCGGGTACTCCGGCTTCCTCCAAAGACATGCACCTGGGGATAGGTTGATTGGCAACACTAAATTGGCCCTAGTGTGTGAATGTTGTCTGACTATCTGTGTTGGCCCTGCGATAAGGTGGCGACTTGTCCAGGGTGTACACCGACTTCCGCCCGATTGTAGCTGGGATAGGCACCAGCGCCCCCCGCGACCCCAAAGGGAATAAACGGTAGAAAATGGATGGATGTCAAGTAACAAGTAAAATGCCCTTTGGAGTAAACAGTTGCAAAATTTGCTAAATTAGTTAGCATGTTAATATTAGAATATCATCATGTTAACATGAACGTGCTAACAGTTAGCATCGGCCGTGTACCAAGTTATATGAGTCTAAAGTATACAGCTGCAAAATGAGTTCAAAAAGTGTAACATTCAGTTAACATATGTCAAGTAGCAAGTTAAATGCCCTTTTGGGTAAACGGTTGAAAAATTTGAAAAACGAGTTAGCATTTTAATGTTAGCATATCATCATGTTAAAATTAGTATGCTAACAGTTAGCATAGGCTATGTACCGAGTTATATCAGATTAAAGTGTACAGTTGCAAAATTAGCTTAAAAAAAGTGTAAACAGTTAGTTAAGTAAGTAACAAGTTAAATGCCTTTTGGGGTAAACAGTTGCAAACTTTGCAAAATTAGTTAGCATGTTAATGTTAGAATATCATCATGTTTACATTAGAGTGCTAACAGTTAGCATAGGTCATGTACCAAGTTATAGGAGTCTAAAGTGGACGACTGCAAATTTAGTTAAAGTGTAAAATTTAGTTAGCACATATAAAGTACCAAGTTAAATGCCCTTTGATATAAGCATTGCAAAAAATTCCCAAAAAACCTTGGCATTTTATGTTAGCATACTATCAAGCTAACAGTTAGCATGGGTCATGTACCAAGTCATATGTCAAAATGAGCTAAAAAGTGTAAAACTAAGTTAACATATGTCAGGTAGTAAGTTAAATCACTCGAGGGTATTCCTTTGCTAAAATGGCAAATTAGGTTAGCATGTTTTTATTAGCATACTAGCTTGCTAACAGTTAGAAAGTGTCACTTTCCATGTTATAAGACTAAGGTGTACGGTTGGGAAATTCAGTTACCAAATATCAAGTACCAATGTATAATTTCTCTGAGGTAAACGGTTGCAAAGTTAGCTAAATAAGTTAGCATGTTAATATTAGCATACGAGCATGCTACTAACAGTTTGCAAGTGTCACATTACAATTTAAATGATTATGGTGTACGGCTGGGAAAATAGCTAAAGAAAGTGTAACATTTATTTAGCACATGACAAGTACCAAGTTATACGTTCTCTGAGGTAAACAACTGCAAAATTATCAGAATAAGTTAGCATGTTAATATTAGCAGCCTAGCATGCTAACAGTAAGAATGTGTCATGTTACAAGCTATACGACTTTAAGGTGTACGGCTGTGGAATTAGCTTAAAAAAGTGTAAAATTCAGTTAGCATATATCAAATGTTTATGTTCTCTTAAGTAAATGGTTGCATAATTAGCTAAATGAGTTAGCCTCAGAGTACATTAAAATTTGAAGTAAGTATGCTAACAGTTGGCATGTATCATGTTCCAAGTTATATGACTCTAAAGTGTGCGGCTGTGAAATTAGCAAAAAAAAAAAAGTGTAAAATTCAGTTAGCGCATGTTATGTAGCAATATATATGTTCTCTGAGGTAAACGGTTGCTAAATAACACCCCCTACATGGAACACTTAAAATATTGATGAATACATAAAAATAAATACAATTACAGGTTGATTCAATATTATTGAAAAAAAAGCCTCAGAACTTCGCAATGTTCTGAAAAATGACAGTTGTCATGACAACGCCATGTTTGTGTAAGTGACCCTTGTTGACAAAAGGGAAGGAAAATATGTTAAAACATGCTGAGTTCTACAAATACACTACATGCTGGCGCTAGGGTTGCACCGTATACTAGTAAAGTACTGCAATACTAATAATTCATAAACGGTACTATACCGCCTCGAAAAGGTACACGTTCCACCCCCCACCTTTTTTTTTTAAACTGTCATGACATTTCTTGTTTTACAAGCAGAGGAGCATGTTCGACAATGCGCACACACACTGAATACTTACAAGTAGACACAGTGTAGAGACAGAAACGGGAGAACGGACGCATTTTGGTCTAAAAACTCAAGATAAAGGTGAAGTTATAACACTGAAACGCCCTCAGGGAGAGGGGCTTTAAGAGGTGGCTAGCTGGTTAGCGGCTGATGTCCATCCGCAGTTTGAAGTGTTTCAGCTACTTCTAAATCACTAATCCTTGTCTCCATGGCAACCATTAAAGTTCTTACAAGTAACATTATCATTGGAGGACGAGGAATATCTAAACATGCTTCACTACACACTGTAGGAGGATACAATAGCTAACAAGCTAGCACTCCTGAATGTAAACAAAATACAAAAGGTGGATCTACACCTGACATCCACTGTAATGATACCAAGTACAAGAGCGTATCGAGTCGATACTACTATGATTACATCAATATTTTTTTTGTCACAATTTTTTTTAAATTTCATATTATGTTTAGAAACTTAGGAAATATGTCCCTGGACACATGAGGACTTTGACTATGACCAATGTATGATCCTATAACTACTTGGTATCGGATCAATACCTAAATGTGTGGTATCATCCAAAACTAATGTAAAGTACCAAACAACAGGAGAATGAGTGATTATTACATTTTAACAGAAGTGTAGATAGAATATGTTAGAACTGAAAATAAGCAGACATTAACAATAAATGAACAAGTAGATTAATAATCAATTTTTACAGTTTTTTACAGTTTGTCCCTAATAATGTTGACAAAATCCTCGAATGATAAATGACAATAAGTTACTGCATACGTCAGCAGACTAATTAGGATCCTTTGTTTGTTTACTTACTACTAAAAGACAAGTTGTCTAGTATGTTCACTATTTTAAACTTGTTTAATGTACCATAAGAGTTTTTGTTAAAATAAATACATTAACGTTTTTTTTTTTGTGGTCCTCTTTATTTGGAGAAGTATCGAAGAGTATCGGAACACATTTTGAAACTAGGTAGCGCTGTTATTAAAGTGAAACAAAGAAGCTGCAAACACGTCACTTGAGGAACGTCCGACATTGAAACATGCTTTTATTGAAGACCACATTCTGATGTTTATGGATTCCTTTCATTTTGCTCTGGATGTCAATTATGGCCTCGCTCCACAAGTCCCGCCTAAAAATACTAGGCGGCCTCATAGCCCTGTGGGAACACAGCGCGGTGGAGGAACGCTGAAGTGGCTTTAAGAAGGTTTCCGCTCAAGGTCTGTATGCAAGTGGTCCTTGTGGTCCAAATGCTGCTTCTGCTTGTTGATGCTTCCAAGCGGAGAGCGCGGTATTGCGAGAAACACGTCCAAATTATATGAGTTTAAAGTGTACGGCTGCAAAATGATCACGAAAAATTAAAAAATTCAGTTGGCATATGTCAAGTACCAATACATATGCTATTTGGGATAAACGGTTGCAAAATTTAAAAAAAAAAGCTAGCATGTTAATGTTAACATACTAACTTTGGCCTGCTAACAGTTAGCATAGGTCATGTACCATATCTAATATCCAAGGTGTATGGCTACATAATTATCCCAAAAATAGTGTAAAATTCAGTTAGCATATGTCACGTAACAATCTATATGCCATTTGGGATAAACGGTTGCAATATTAAAAAAATAAGCGAGGATGCTAATGTTAACATACTAACATTAGCCTGCTAACAGTTAGCATAGGTCATGTACCATATCTAATACCTAAGGTGTATGGCGACAATTAGCAAAAAAAGTGTAAAATTCAGTTAGCTTATGTCAAATACCAATGTATATGCTATTTAGATTAAACGGTTGCAAAATAAATAAAAAAAAAGCTTGTATGTACACACTTAAGCCTGCTAACAGCATAGGTCATGTTCCAGACGACTTAATTAGCAAAAAAAATTTAAAATTCAGTTAGCCTATATCAAGTACCAATTTATATGCTATTTGGGGTAAACTGTTGCAAAAGTAAAAAAAAAAAGCTAGTATGTTAATGTTAGCATACTAACTTTAGCCTGCTAACAGTTAACATAGGTCTTGTTCCATATCTTATATCAAGGTGCATGGCGACATAATTATCAAAAAAAGTGTAAAAGTAAATTAGCATATGTCATGTAACAATTTATATGCTATTTGGGATAAATGGTTGTTATATATACATATATATATATATATATATATATATATATATATATATATATATATATACACAAAAAGCTAGCATGTTAATGTTATCATACTAACTTTAGCCTGGTAAGAGTTAGCATGAGTCATGTACCGTATCTAATATCTAAGGTGTATGGCGATATAATTAGCAAAAAAAGTGTACAATTTAAATAGCATACGTCAAGTAAAAATGTATATGCTATTTGGGATAAATGGTTGTAATATGTATATGTACATATATATATATATATATATATATATATATATATATATATATATATATATATATATATATATATATATATATATATATATATATATATATACATATACACACACACACACACATACACACACACACACATACACATATATATATATATATGTATATATATATATATATACAAAAAGCTAGCATGTTAATGTTATCATACTAACTTTAGCCTGGTAAGAGTTAGCATGGGTCATGTACCATATCTAATGTATATGGCGACATAATTAGCAAAAAAAAAGTGTAAAATTTAATTAGCATATGTCAAGTAAAAATGTATATGCTATTTGGGATAAACGGTTGCAAATTTAAAAAAAATAAGATAGCATGTTAATGTAAACATACTAACATTAGCCTGCTAACAGTTAGCATAGGTCATGTGCCATATCTAATATCTAAGGTGAATGGCGACATAAATATAAACAAAAGTGTAAAATTCAGTTAGCCTATGTCAAGTACCAATTTATATGCTATTTGGGGTAAACGTTTACAAAATTAAAAAAATAAGTTAGTATGTTAATGTTAGTGTACAAACTTAAGCCTGCTAACAATAAGCATAGGTCATGTTCCAGGCGACATAATTAGCAAAAAAAAATTAAAATTCAGTTAGCCTATGTAAAGTACCAATTTATATGCTATTTGGAGTAAGCTGGTGCAAAAGTAAAAAAAATAAGCTAGTATGTTAATGTTAGCATACTAACTTTAGCCTGCTAACAGTTAGCATAGGTCATGTTCCATATCTCATATCTAAGGTGTATGGTGACATAATTAGCAAAAAAAGTGTAAAATTCAGTTAGCATATGTCAAGTAACAATTTATATGCTATTTGGGATAAATGGTTGTAAAAAAAAAAATATATATATATATATATATATACATATAAAACCGTTTATGAATCATTAGTATTGCAGTACTTTACTAGTATACCGTGCAACCCTAGCGCCAGCATGTGGTGTATTTGTAGGACTCAATATGTTTTAACACATTTTCCTTCCCTTTGGTCACTTGCACAAACATGTCATGACAACTGTCATTTTTCAGAACATTGCGAAGTTCTGAGGCTTTTTTTTTTTCATTAATATTGAATGAGCCTGTAATTGTATTTATTTTTATGTATTCATCAATATTTTAAGTGTTCCATGTAGGGGTGCTATTTAGCAACCGTTTACCTCAGAGAACATATTAATTGCTACATAACATGAGCTAACTGAATTTTACACTTTTTTTTTTGCTAATTTCACAGCAAAAAAAAGCTAGCATGTTAATGTTATCATACTAACTTTAGCCTGGTAAGAGTTATCATGGGTCATGTACCATATCTAATATCTAAGGTGTATGGCGACATAATTAGCAAAGAAAAGTGTAAAACTTAATTAGCATATGTCAAGGAAAAATGTATACGCTATTTGGGATAAACGGTTGCAAAATTAAAAAAAAGAGCTAGCATTCTAATGTAAACATACTAACATTAGCCTGCTAACAGTTAGCATCTAATATCTAGGGTAAATGGCGACATAAATGCAAAAAAAAGTGTAAAATTCAGTTAGCCTCTGCTAAGTACCAATTTATATGCTATTTGGGGTAAACGTTTACAAAATTAAAAAAAATAAGCTAGTATCTTAACGTTAGTGTACTAACTTTACCCTGCTAATAGTTAGCATAGGTCATGTTCCAGGCGACATAATTGGCAAAAAAAGTGTAAAATTCAGTTAGCCTATATCAAGTACCAATTTATATGCTATTTTGGGTAAATGATTACAAAATTTAAAAAAATAAGCTAGTATGTTAACGTTAGTGTACTAACTTTAGCCTGCTAACAGTTAGCATAGGTCATGTTCCAGGCGACATAATTGGCAAAAAAAAGTGTAAAATTCAGTTAGCCTATATCAAGTACCAATTTATATGCTATTTGGGGTAAACTGTTGCAAAAGTAAAAAAATAAGCTAGTATGTTAATGTTAGCATACTAACTTTAGCCTGCTAACAGTTAACATAGGTCATGTTCCATTTCTCAAATCTAAGGTGTATGGCGACATAATTATCAAAAAAAGTGTAAAATTCAGTTAGCATACATTAGTGGTTCTTAACCTGGGTTTGATCGAACCCTACGGGTTCGGTGAGACGGCCTCAGGGGTTCGGTGGAGCCTTTGCCATGGAGGTAAAGACACATGCGACTTATCGTGTAAATAAAAACTTCTCCCTATCGGCGTATTATGGATGCCCCCAAACAATGTTCCCTCTAATTTTCCATCTGATTTGCAGGTTGTTTGATTGATCGATTGAAACTTTTACTAGCAGATTGCAAAGGAAGAGAATACATTATATGAAACAGTACAGTTTACACAGTACAGTACATATTCCAAACAATTGACCACTAAATGGTAAGACCCGAATAAGTTTTTCAACTTGTTTAAGTCGGGGTCCACGTTAATCAATTCATGGTAATGTGTATAAGGTGTGTAATTTGTTGTGACTCCATGCACTGTGTTGGTTTTGTTCTTTAAACAAGGTGACGTTCATGCACGGTTCATTTTGTGCACCAGTAAAAAAAAAAACATTTGACTTTTTCTTGAATTTGAAAAAAAAAAACACCTTTTATTTTTCACTAAAGAAGGGTTTGGGGAATGCGGATATGAAACTGGTGGGGTTCGATGCCTCCAACAAGGTTAAGAACCACTGGCATACATCAAGTAACAATTTATATGCTATTTGGGATAAATGGTTGTAAAATATATGTATACAAAAAAGCTAGCATGGTAATGTTATCATACTAACTTTAGCTTGGTAATAGTTAGCATGGGTCATGTTTGTACCATATTTAATATCTAAGGTGAATGGCGACATAAATATAAAAATTCAGTTAGCCTATGTCAAATATCAATTTATATGCTATGTGGGTTAAACGATTACAAAATTAAAAAAAAATAAGCTAGTACGTTAATGTTAGTGTACCAACTTTAGCCTGCCAACAGTTAGCATAGGTCATGTTCCATCTCATATTTAAGGTGTATGGTGACATAATTAGCAAAAAAAAGTGTAAATTCAGTTAGCATATGTCACGTAACAATTTATATGCTATTTGGGGTAAACTGTTGCAAAAGTAAAAAAATAAGCTAGTATGTTAATGTTAGCATAATAACTTTAGCCTGCTAACAGCTAGCATAGGTCATGTTCCATATCTGATATCTAAGGTGTATGGTGACATAATTAGCAAAAAAAAGTGTAAATTCAGTTAGCATATGTCAAGTACCAATTTATATGCTATTTGGGGTAAACTGTTGCAAAAGTAAAAAAAATAAGATAGTATGTTAATGTTAGCGTACTAACTTTAACCTGCTAACAGTTAGCATAAGTCATGTTCCATATCTAAAGTGTATGGCGAAACGACGGCGGTCACGGCCTAGAGGGCCTTTGCTTTGTTGCGCCCTAAAAAGTGTTAACACTAAGAATTGTACTTATTGATTGTAACGTGCCGCTATGTAATTTTGCTAATGCTAATCAGGCAATGTATATTAGCGTCAAGATAGCGCATTATTTACATTGGAGCATTTTTTTGGGTCAATTACTGTCTTGGCACTGAAAAATGCAACATTGCCGATAGGCGGTTTGGTTGGGGTCCCTCTCTGTGCTGCTGGAGTGATAGCCAAGTGCCTCAAGCGCAACCCTGGTATGGTAACAAGACAAGACCCGCGGGATTTGGTTGGTGCCAAAAGAGCACCAGATTCGGTACCAATCGTGACACAAGATGGAGTTGCCCGCGAAGGGCCACAGCAGGAGTCAGTGCTCGTTGAGAAGAGCGATACGGGCTTGTCATTTCAGAGTATGCACTAAATTTGTCGCCAGTCAATTTTTTTTTAAGCATTAACAGATGTTAAATGGATATATAATCAGGGCAACTAAGACAACTTCATAGTGATGTGTAAAGGAGTCCGTGTGAGTGTTTGGAACATGCACTAACTGTACTGACACCACATTGATACTGTGTTTGTGTTTCATAATGGCCGTCATCACATTTGATCTGCAAATATAGGAATACATTAAAAAAACATTTTTAAATAGTTGTGTAGAAAGAAATAAGAAATGTGCAAATGTGTAGAAAAGGAGCCATTTGAGGAAAGGAAATGGTCAAAGTTCAGTGTTATACTTCTGGAAAAAACAATCAGTGCTTTGTAACTGAAACATGACTTCTCACACGACTATTTCAAAAGGCATCAAGGGAAATTCTCAGGACAGTGGAGGAAGTCCCAAGTCCAGTAGTTTCTAGGACAAGAACTTTGTTGATGTATTTTTGGGGGAATATTCATTCGTAAAAATTGCACAAAAAAACATTTACAAATTAGATTTTTCTTTTTTTAAATAACTTTTTTTATCAAATGAAGTAAGTCTACTTGTCAAGGTATGTGAGCACTGTTTGGAAAAAAAAAAGGAAAAGAAAAATTGAGGGAAAAAAGGGGGACAATTGGGGGAAAAAGGAAAATTGAAGGGGAAAAATTTGGAAATTTGAGGGGAAAAAAATAGAAAAACTGAGGGGAAAAATATGAAAAATAAGAGGAAAAAGAGAAAAATTGAGAGGAAAGAGGAACATTGGGAGAAAAAGGGGAAACTTGGGAGAAAAGGGGAACATTTAGGGGAAAAAGGGGAAAATCGAGGGGAAAAAATGGAACATTGAGGGGAAAAATAGGAGGAATATTGGGGCGAAAAAAGGAAAATTCGGAAAAATAAGGAAAATTGGGGGAGAAAAAAATAGGAAAATCCTTCCTGCTCCGTCTTTTTATTCTCCGGCAGAGTAGCAACCTGGGTTTCATCCGGCAACGCAACACACTTTCCCTGACGATGCAACAATGCACCTCTCACACGATGGCCTTCCTTTGAATCCAGCTCCTCTACTGCAGGCAGGACACACCCTTCTAACCTCAAACAAGCACTCTGCGTACATATATTTATATACACGCCATGTACTTTAAAGTGTACGCGCACCCACTGGATGCATTTACAGTTCGTCGCGAAACTCACTTCTGCAGGATGACTGGGATAAAATATGACATAAGAAGAATTAGCATAAATACTTTAATTAATTGCCCTGTTTAAGTAGGCACAGATACAGTGGGGCAAAAAAGTATTTAGTCAGCCACCGATTGTGCAAGTTCTCCCTGTATCATCCATGTATCCATTTTGGTATACTGAATTTGAAATAGCATACTGAGTTGCATCCCAAGAACACCAAACCTACTGTGAAGCACGGGGGTGGAAACATCATGCTTTGGGGCTGTTTTTCTGCTAAGGGGACAGGACGATTGATCCGTGTTAAGGAAAGAATGAATGGGGCCATGTATCGTGAGATTTTGAGCCAAAACCTCCTTCCATCAGTGAGAGCTTTGAATGGTTGACCAAATACTTATTTTCCACCATAATTTACAAATAAATTCTTTAAAATTCCGACAATGTGAATTCCTGGATTTTTTTTCCACATTCTGTCTCTCACAGTTGAAGTGTACCTATGATTAAAATTACAGACCTCTGTCATCATTTTAAGTGGGAGAACCTGCACAATCGGTGGCTGACTAAATACTTTTTTGCCCCACTGCATGTACTGTTTGTAGTCACATTGGCATTAACAGCTGTGGCTGTAGGCAACCTCCTGAAGTAAAAAAAAAAAAAGAAGAAAAATAACTCCACAAGATGGCAGTAGCTACATTTTAAGTATCAATAGCTATAATTATGTTGATGTAGTTTGATTTTTAACTAGTTTCTTTTTACATGACAAATAGACAAATATTTTTTCTTCATTAGACAGCAAACTAGTTAAGGCTGAATAAACAGCACCTGGTTTGCCTGACTTTTTTTTTATTTTTTTTATATTTATTTATGAGAAAAGTGTAGCGAAGTGTGAACAGCATCTCGGAATACAATCTCAAACGTATTTCAAAGTAAAATTGTATCTATCTGATTGGCTGGCAGCGTCACGTGGGGCTCTGCACCGGCTGGCAGTGCTGTGCATTCATGTTGTCCAGGACGTTCACTCACAAGCAGTGTTTGGGAAATTACTTTTAAGTTATCAAATTACTAACGGAAATACTCTTTAACAAAATATAATTAATTACTAGGGGAAGTAATTATTGCGTAACTTTAAAAAATATAGTGTGTGTATGAGATTCCATGTGCTTCAATGGCTACAGTCTCCTGGTTCCCAAACGGAATATTGTAGGATTGCAAACTTGTCACTTCCATTATTCATTTGATGTTCATTATTCCCTGGAAGTAGTAGCAGTAGTGTGTGTATGTATTTACATATTGTGTGTTTGCTGTGTGACGTTGCCTCTTTCTGTTTGATATCAAGTTCATTTTGGTGTGGTGCTGGTTGTTGCTTTCATTAGTAAAAAGTTACTTCCAGTACTGAACTTTGCTGTGCTTCTGACGGGTGCGTGTTGACATACAACCACATCAAAAGTAGCGTTAATGGTATTGTACATAAAAGTAATTACCGTAAATTCCGGACTAAGCAGCTAATTTTTTACTACGCTTTGTACCCTACGGCTTATAAAACGGTGCGGTTAAATTATGGATTTTTTTCCTCGCTAACGGAAATGCTACGTAAAAGGGCTGTTTCGCCTTTTAGCCGCCCATAGCGTTACTACTTGTACATAATTTTTCCATTCATCACTCCAGGCAACGTTTGTTAAGTTTTACAATACGACTAAAACTTTTCATACTTGTCAAACCGTCCATTGTTTGATGTCTATAGGAATGTGTTCATGCATATTTGTACATGCTATCGTTATGTAATCTAGCTAGCGTTGTTAGCATTAGCTAATATGCTAACAGGTTTACGAGTGACTGAGTTGGTATTATTAACTTACAATGTCATTTGTTTGTGTTGTTTCAGTTTCACACATTCACCAAATAAGGATAGATAAGGACCAAGTGTTTCGATTTTGGGGCTGATCCGGATCACTGTCTGTTTTCAGGACCTCTTCAGAGAGCCGCTTGCAACAGTGAATATTATATGAATATAGATGTATGCAATCGCTTTATGATATTATAACACAATTGCCGATGTATTTGATAACAGTACTATATATATTTTTGATGTACACTATAAATATCAATTGAAATAAAGGTAGATTTTGCTGGTATTCAGTCGCTGGAATTTTATCGTAAAATTTACGTTGGTTTTTACTGTAAATTGGAAAAGATATTAGTTTTTTTTAAGGGGAAAATTCTGTCAACTGAGCTGCCAGCTTTTTAATTAAAAAAATCTATGTCAATCTTTCATCAGGACTTTTGCTTTTTTACCCCCTTCATCACATATTATTACTCATTGCAGATTCATGAGAGCAAACAAACACAATAAAATATCTCTTGCTGTATAATGTCTGCTGTCATTAGGATATCGACTCCAAGTATGTTTATATATTCCTGTTTAAATGAAAAATGACTCATAATGCTCATGAATAAACCAAGCGTCTTTTCGTGTCGTTGCCATTACCGGGTCCTAAATGCTGTCAAAGTGGTCCAACTTGTGGGACTACGCCCTCATCCTTCCACTATCCAGGTGAGAGGCATAATTTATGATGTACAATAAACACACAGGGAGCAAGGTAACACCTCCAAATTGTACACAGGCTTATTCTCACAGCGCCGCTATGAATAGCCTGTCTGCATTAGCACTTATAATAACAATATCACTAATATTTGGTTAATATTCAAGTCATGAAATGTAAATGGAGTACTATTGGCGCTTTTTGGATGGTTATTAATTGGATTTTATGTAAGCAGACTTTCAATTCCGTTTAATATTAAGAATGCATTTTTAAAAATCAATTCATCGTCATGTCTCTCATAATGATTGTGAACGATGGTCAAAATTCCCCCCAAAATCTGAAGCTCCCCTTTAAATTTAAAATGCAAGCAGATATTTGAGTATTTTATTTTAACCAAAAAATGTTTGTAATGTACGATGATATAATATTTACATTATTAGATAACATGTCAGTTAAAAAGATACTTATATTTCTTTTCTGTGAAGCATAGACACATTATTTCCAGGGGTTGGCAGGCCACATTAGATGAGGTGGTGGGCCAGATCTGGCCCCCGGGCATTGAATTTGACACTGGTGTGCTTAAGGCTCTTCGGCTGTTGGCTGGTGAGTCAGCTGAGCATGCTGCAGTCGTATGACACACTATTAACTCATCACTTACTGCACAATGTCTGCTGTCATTAGGATGCAAAATTTTTGTATGTTTAAATACTCCAATTGAATTGAAGAATGACTCATAATGGTCACAAAGGTACCAAGAATCTTTTCGTGTCGTTCTTGTCATTACCGGGTCCTAAATGGGCTGTCAAAGTGTACCAACTTGTCAGAGTACGTCCTCATCATTCAACTATCCAGGTGAGAGGCATGATTTATGATCTACAATAAACCCACAGAGAGCAAGGTAGCGAGGAAACACCTCCAAACTGTACATAGGCTTGTTATTATATATAGTATGGCTGCTTTAGCAATTATAATAACAATATCACTAATACTTTGTTAATATTCAAGTCAGGAAATGTAAAAGGAGTATTGTTGGCGCTTTTTGGATGGTTATTAATTAAACACACAGAGAGCAAGGCAGCGAGGGAACACCTCCAAACTGTAAAAAGGCTTGTTATTATATATAGTATGGCTGCGTTAGCAATTATAATAACAATATCACTAATACTTTGTTGATATTCAAGTCAGGAAATGTAAAAGGAGTATTGTTGGCGCTTTTTGGATGGTTATTAATTAGATTTTATGTAAGCTAATTTTTATTTTCGTTCATTTAATATTTAAAATGCAGTAAAAAAAAATCCATCCGTCAAGATTTCTTTCATAATGATTATGAACCATAGACAAAATTCCCTTGACACATTATTTCCAGACGTTGGCTGGCCATGTTAAATGAGGTGGTGAGCCAGATCTGGCCCCAGGGCCTTTAGTTTGATACGAGTGTGCTTAAGGCTCTTTGGCTGTTGGCTGGTGAGTCAGCAGAGCACGCTGCAGTCGTATGACACACTATTAACGCACTTCTATGATATTAATGCGAGTCCTAGGTCACACTTTCATCAGCTGATGTCTCAACTGTTTGTGAATGAATGTATATGATCAAAATAGTATCAATCTCTCTGAGATTCCCAGAGATTTGAGAGATAATGAGGAAGCCAGTCACGTGATCCGTGACGTACAGGAGGAACCACAGATCCCTTCACCATCAACAACAATGCTAATCAAGCAGACTTTGTGAGGGACGACGGCGATTACTTTGGGAACAATTACGATCCAGTACATTATATTTTTGAGCCTGAACACAAAGAGGATGATTAAGTTTCAAAAGCTGAGTGCTTAACGGATGTAGTTTTGTTGTGACACTAGGCGATTACTTTGGGAACAATTACGATCCAGTACATTATATTTTTGAGCCTGTACACAAAGATAATGATTAAGTTTCAAAAGCCGAGTGCTTAACGGATGTAGTTTTGTTGTGACACTATAGCATTGGAAGCATTTCTAGGTGCTAAACATACAAACTAACCATAATAAAACAATGTAATATCTCCACTCTCGCTGGGATCCCCACCGACAGGACGCTTGCATAATCCTGTTTGGATGAAGAATCAATCACATTGATCACAAAGGGTGAAAAATAGGGTGCCTCAACAAGCATCTTGTTTGCCATCTTGAGGGTTGTGAAAGTGGACCAGCCTGTTGTTTCATGGCCACATTTGTCTACTAGCAGGTGAGAGATGCATGAATGATGAACGTAAAATATATTTTTAGCAAGTTTGAGACCGGGCAGCACGGTAGGACATGGGTTAGTGTGTGTGCCTCACAATACGAAGGTCCTGGGTTCGGGATCTTTCTGTGTGGAATTTGCATGTTCTCCCCATGACTGTGTGGGTTCCCTAAGGGTACTCCAGCTTCCTCCCACTTCCAAAGACATGCACCTTGGGTTAGGTTGATTGGCAACACTAAATTGGCCCTAGTGTGTGAATGTGAGTGTGAATGTTGTCTGTCTATCTGTGTTGGCCCTGCAATGAGGTGGCGACTTGTCCAGGGTAAACACCGCCTTCCGCCCGATTGCAGCTGAGATAGGCTCAAGCACCCCCCGCCAACCCGAAAGGGACAAGTGGTAGGAAATGGATGGATGGATGGAAGTTTGAGACCAAGCAAAAGTTAGTGTGTCAGCAATAGTATGAGCTCACTGCTATCAACGGGCAGCTAAAATAGTCCGTCCGCGTTAGCGCATGTAAAAACAATATCACTCATATTTGGTTAATTTTCAAGTCACGACAAGTAAATGGAGTATTGTTGGTGCTTTTTGGATGTTTTTAGAGATTCTAATGAGGGGAACCTCCATCTGTTGACTTCATTAATAGCTATTTATTTACTATTTTGAATGCTTAAAAAAAGCCAAGTGTGTGTGTTCTTGTCTTACATAAGGATTGACGCACTATTAACGCACTTCCATGATATTAATACGAGTCCTCGGTCACACTTTCATCAGCTGATGTCTCAACTGACTCCCTCTTGCAGTCAGATGTCACTTGTGGCTGCTCTGCGCGGCACGTCCGCCCTACATAAACGTGCACGCGGTTCCTGCGCACTCCGCTCTCTACCTTGAGGGGAAAGGGCTGGCCGGCGAGGCAAAAAAACCCGACGCTTTAAGCAGAAAGCCACGTTACCTTTGGTGTGTGCGTGACTCAGGCCAGCTCCTGCAGCAGCTCGGCACGATCCAATCAGCCTGCAGACACACAAATTGTCAAAATGATTTTTGTTCAAAAGGACAACAACAAAAAACGACAATGTTTTTGAAAGTGTAGCCACACCTCCAATAGCAGCTGGAACATCTACGGCGAATTTAATGGCGAGTAAAAAAAACCCTGAAAAAGTAAAATAATATTTCTTCTGTCACTTTATGGTCACATTGGGACTCAACTCCGGTACCAATTTCGGGTACTGAAGTGTTAAATGTTTTAATAACTATTGTTTTGGTGGCAGAGGGGTTAGTGCGCCTGCCTCACAATACGACGGTCCTGCAGTCCTGGGTTCAATTGCAGGCTCGGGATCTTTCTGTGTGGAGTTTGCATGTTCTCCCCGTGAATGCGTGGGTTCCCTCCGGGTACTCCGGCTTCCTCCCACCTCCAAAGACATGCACCTGGGGAAAGGTTGATTGGCAACACTAAATTGGCCCTAGCCTGTGAATGTGAGTGTGAATGTTGTCTGTCTATCTGTGTTGGCCCTGCGATGAGATGGCGACTTGTCCAGGGTGTACCCTGCCTTCCGCCCGATTGTAGCTGAGATAGGTGCCAGCGCCCCCCGCAACTCCAAAAGGGATTAAGCGGTAGAAAATGGATGGATGGATGGATGGATGTTTTCAGTAATAAATGACAACATTTAAATATGAGTTGATTAGGTTGTTATATCTTAACTCAGTTGCAAGTATGAAGTGAAGTTAGGTGGCAGCGGTGTAGAGTTTACGGTGTGTTGAGGACAGCCACTTTGGTCTTTGCTTTGTGGCGCCCTAAAAAGTGTTAACACTAAGTATTGTACCAATTGATTGTAACGTGCAACTTAGTAGTATTGTTCAGCAACACATTTGGAGTTGAAATCAGCATGTGAATCCGGTAACGCTAATCAGTCAGTGTATTTTAGCATCAAGCTAGCGCATTACTTAATTAGGGACTTAAATAGATCAATACTTTCTATAATTTTTAAAGCAATGACAGTTTAGAAAAATCCCACAAAAATAATTGAGGATCCAAAAAGGCCCCACTAATAAAAGCGTTAAATTATATAAATTATTGACCTACTTAAGTCCCCAATTATTGCCACAATGTAAGTAATGCGCTAGCTTAATGCCAAAATACATTGACTGATTAGCGTTACCGGATTTAAATGCCGATTTCAGCTCCTCCAAATGTGTTGATGAACACTACTACTAAGACGCACGTTACAATCAATAAGTACAATACTTAGAGTGGTATCACTTTTTAGGGCACAACAAAGCAAAGACCAAAGTGGCTGTCCTCAACACACCGTAAACTATACACCGCTGCCACATAACTTCACGTCATACATGCAAACGAGATAAGATACAACAACTTAATCAGCGTTAAAAATGAGTCATACAATTTTTTTAATCTTTCAAAGTTTACATTGCTACTTCAGATCTATATATTCATTAATTACATGTTTTTATTGTTTTTTGATGTTTGTTTTATGCCATTTTGTAAAAAAAAAAAAAACCCTGTAGTTTTTTTTATATGGTAAACACACAAAATGTGCAATATTTTTCCCAAAACATATTTCAAATTGTTATTTTTGATTTTAAATAATATGAGCTCTAAACAGGTCAATATTTTTTTATTTTTTTTAGCAAAGACATTTTTAAATTTTATTATTATCAAAATAAACAATGCAACTATGTATCGTTATATTTAACCTGTTTGTTCTTTTATTCCATTTTTTTTTTTTTTAAATAGTATTTTTAAAATGAGCTGTGGACCACAAATGGCGAGTAAGCAGGTGGCACTGGTGTGTGTTTCTGTATTGTGTGTGTGTGTGTGTGTGTGTGTGTGTGTGTGTGTGTGTGTGTGTGTGCCTAAAAATAACCGACCAGCTCCGACATTTTAAGCGATTGTTGCATAGAAGCGTCTTTATTGCGGCGTCGTTACACAAACAAAGCAAATGTCAAAGGAGCAATGGAGGGTGGAGTCGCTGACTTGTGTCCACCACGCCTCTGACCCATTGCTACTACAAACTCATGGCTACCATAATGTGTCCCAAAAACTGTACTAGGCCTTAATTATAGGGGTTCCCCATAATTAAAACCTTAATTACAAGGGTTCCCCATACTAGTTTACCCCACTTCCGATACCAATATTGCAGCCTTGACTGTTGGCCGATACTGATGTGATACGATACAGGCATAAATTATACTATTTTGTAGATAGGGGTGTTGGAAATGAATATAAATATTTGAGCAGAGAATACATACTTTGTCCCTATGCTTTGAACCCTGCGGCTTATAAAACTGTGCGGTTAATCTATAGGCTTTTATTAGCTGATCGCTATAGTGCAATTGTTTTAATTTTTTAATCTAAGCAAAAACCACTGAAAATGTGTGTTGTTTGTTCTATGGCATCATATTTGGGAAAATGTGCTCATTTCTGCAGTGTCCTTCCATTTAGTGCTAAAGCGCCCTTCAATCTTTGTTGGTTTACTTACTACTAAAAGACAAGTTGCCTAGTATGTTCACTAATTTATTTATGGAATAAATTGCAATAAGAAACATATGGAGGTACCTTAAGATTTTTTGTTCAAATAAAGACAATAATGATAATTTTTACGGTCCAATTTATTTAGAAAATTATCGAAAAACATTTTGGTACCGGTACCAAAAAATTGGTATGGAGACAACCCTACTTCATATTGTTACATCCTTATGACTTCAATTCTATGCTTGAAAATGATGCTTGACTGGCATTTAGTCCAGGACTGAGTTGGTTAGTTTGCTGATGAAGACAACAGGAGCCTCTCCGTGTTTCCTTTCCGGATGTGCTCTCTCCGCCAGAACCTGCGAGGAACCCGCAAAGACTTCTACGAGGCCTCTCGTAACCTCTCCACACACCTGTTTTTAGACTTAACTCACACCAATGAAGCAGGTTCCGGGTGACATGAGTCCAAGCAGCTGCCTCCAGCGTTAAGGAGGAATCTCCTCAGATTCCTAAACCTTACTCCTGGATCCTCAACAGAATTCCCTTGAGAATGTTGGACCACCACCACCACCACCACCACCACCCCCCACTGCCTCAGGCCTGGGCCGCAGCTTTTCAGATCAGTTTCCAGTTTGTCGTTTGCTGACTCAGCAGAAATCAAGAACACTTCATTGAACTGTCACAACTCATTTGTGTCAAAAAGTCATCCAGGCATGAAAACTGGATGAGTTTTTTTCAACAAACTTTTCGGACCTGTGGAGTCGTGCAAACAGAAAAGAGGACGTGCCATTGGTCAAGCGCAAGTCACATGTCTGGTCTTATACGACACTCGCATGTCAGGGACTCCCAATTTTATGTTCTTCTTCTTCTTTGTCAGAAGTTGCAAAGCAAGGTTGGTTGCATGAACAAAGGTACTCGCTCTCTGGGAATTAAGCAAAACAGGAAGTGATCACTGATCAGTGGGCGTGACACACTAACGGCCAATCAGGTGACAGTATCAACTAGGGTTCGCCTGTATAGACTATCAAGTTTGGTTGCACCATCTTGTTGTCTGGCGGTTAATTCTCTGCATGGAGTGAGAAGAGAAAGTGGAGAAATTGTGGACAAAAGAGGAAAAGTCAACTGGACAGTAAGGTACTTTTTAGACTATTTTTTATTTTTCTAACCCTAACCATTTTTTTTTTAATAGTTAGACCAATGTGGTTTGTAAATGACATACCACTAATACCACACTACCTTAGCCACGCTTACCCTTTACAACACCACTGTAACTTCCTGATACTGAACCTGCAGAAAATAGTTATCATGTTTCGCTATGTTTACATATTCACACTTTGCACAGTTTTCTTACACTTTATTAAATATTTCTTACATATTACTTCTTTTTGCACCTTAATTAAAAAATAAAAATGATAGTTAAGTCAATTTTGTTTGCATTGATTGTTTTCCATGCTTGTGTTGACATTTCCTTTCTGCCTTGATAGCTGAGGGATTATAATAAAAGGAAAGTTACATTTAAAAAAAAACAAAAAAACATTTAATTTACTTTTCTCTTGGTCCTTATTTTGGATAAGTAATGATATTTTCATGGCCTATCGATATTGACCGACATAAAACACTTATATCGTGATACAGTGATTAGCCATATCACAACATGGTCACTACTGGACCTGTTGGGGAAAGCAGTTCAATGGATACAATTTTATATTATTATTGTTGTTGTGTTTCATGGTTTCATCAAGGACAGTGATTCGCCAAAAATTTGATTCATTATTAAATTACAGTATTATATTTTCCTAAATTCAAAGTTAACAATGTGTTATTGTTCAAACTGTGTGTAATGGTAGTGGCCAAAAATATTAAATATACGTGTTAAATAAAACCTCTCTTTTGTTTTTAATGAATACTTATGTCTACTACACTACTGTATTTTAATGTAATCATTATGGTGGTACTTAATGAATACTTAGGTCTACTACACCACTGTATTTTAATGTCATCATTATGGTGGTACTTAATGAATACTTATGTCTACTACACTACTGTATTTTAATGTCATTATTGTTACGGTAACAACGCATCGCGGATGTGCGGGGAGTGTCACCCCTCGATGCACGGGATCACAGCAGGCAGAATTGAAGGTAGGAACAGGTTTTAAATTATAAAATACAACAAAAAAAAACACTTGTACAGCGCGGAAAGAAAAGGTGTGCCAACGCACGGGAAGCAGAACACAAACGTGAGTAAAAGGCAGAGTACAAAAAGTCCATACAGCGCGAGCCGAGCGCACGGAGGCTAAGCTATACTTAGCAGAGAGAATACAGAAAGACAAAACTAACGTAACTGTTGCGTGATGCAAACAAACTGGCGACGAGGAACTGAGGTAGTAGGCGGTCTTAAATACAACACAATAAATCAAAACAGGTGTGCTTCGGGAGTGCGTGCAGGAGGCGTAATTAAGTAGCCATGGTGACGAATGTAAACAAGGAAGTGTTCAACTGAAGGGATCAGCAGAGTCTAAACGTGATCAAAACATATCCAAAGCAAAACAATAAACGATCCGTGTAGCGGATTGTGACAATTATGGTGGTACTTAATGAATACTTAGGCCTACTTTGCTACTGTATTTTAATGTTGTCATTATGGTGTACTTAATGAATATTTAGGTCTACTATAGTACTATATTTTAATGTTGTCATTATGGTGGTACTTAATTAAATATGGGTCTACTACACTACTGTATTTTAATATTGTCATTATGGTGGTACTTAATGAATATTTGGGTCTACTATAGTACTATATTTTAATGTTGTCATTATGGTGGTATTCAATGAATATCTGGGTCTACTATAGTACTATATTTTAATGTTGTCATTATGGTGGTACTTAATGAATACTTAGACCTACTACGCTACTGTATTTTAATGTTGTCATTATGGTGGTACTTAATTAAATATGGGTCTGCTACACTACTGTATTTTAATGTTGTCATTATAGTGGTACGTAATGAATATTTGGGTGTACTATAGTACTATATTTTAATGTTGTCATTATGGTGGTACTTAATGAATATTTGGGTCTACTATAGTACTATATTTTAATGTTGTCATTATGGTGGTACTTAATACTTAGACCAACTACACTACTGTATTTTAATGTTGTCATTATCCATCCATCCATTATCCATCCATTTTCCATTTTCTACCGCTTATTCCCTTTTGGGGTCACGGGGGGCGCTGGCACCTATCTCAGCTACAATCGGGCGGAAGGCGGGGTACACCCTGGACAAGTTGCCACCTCATCGCAGGGCCAACACAGATAGACAGACAACATTCACACTCACATTCAAACACTAGGGCCAATTTAGTGTTGCCAATCAACCTATCCCCAGGTGCATGTCTTTGGAAGTGGGAGGAAGCTGGCGTACCCGGAGGGAACCCACGCATTCATGGGGGGAACATGCAAACTCCACACA
The DNA here is from genome assembly GCF_033978795.1 of Nerophis ophidion. Taxonomy (NCBI): domain Eukaryota; kingdom Metazoa; phylum Chordata; class Actinopteri; order Syngnathiformes; family Syngnathidae; genus Nerophis; species Nerophis ophidion. The sequence goes on from NC_084629.1 coordinate 19,870,269, forward strand.
GAAAGATCCCAAGCCTGGATTTGAATCCAGGACTGCAGGAACTTCGTATTGTGAGGCAGACGCACTAACCCCTCTGCCACCGTGAAGCCCTATGTCATTATGGCGGTACTTAATGATTACTTACGTCTACTACGCTACTGTATTTTAATGTCGTTATGGTGGTATTTTGAGAGTTGAGTTTTTTCTGAGGTGGTACTTGGTGAAAGAAGTTTGATAACCACTGCTCTGGGAAATGTTCCACTTTCATGATCTTGTGAAACTTTCACAATGGTCCTCCCACCCCCCAAAAAACGATGACTCAAAATTACAAGAAAGTAAACGGAAAGGACAAAAAGTGCTTATGTTTGCATATTTTCTTTGGTGACTTGAATGTCACATTTTCTATTTGCAAGCTTTCTGTTTTTTTTTATTATTCTAATCAGTAACACATATTTACTGTGAATTCCTGACTGTAAGCCGCTACTTGTTTCCTACGCTTTGAACCCAGCTGTTTATAAGATGGAGCGGCTTATTTATGGATATGTCTTCAGTGACAACAATAAAAATAATTTTACATTAAAAAAAATCAAAAAACCAGCAGAAACACTGACAGGGACGCTATCTTTTGGAGTATTTTTTTCACCGTAGGTGCTGCAGTTTCCTTCCATTTATCGGAAGTGCTTTTTCTTCTTCTTCCAACCAAAGTGCTGTTCAGTCTTCTAGCCGTCCATAACTTTACCACTTGTATGTATTCTTCATTCATCACTCCAAGCAACTTTTGTAGGTTTTACAATACTAACTACAACAAGTCTTACATGTGTGATGTCTGAGTGTTTTCATGTATTTGTATTCGCTATCGTAATGTAATTAAACTAGCGTCGTTAGCATTAGCTAATATGCTAACACGTTTAAGAGTGTCTGTTTTAGTAGTATTAACTTACAACTGAATTATTTTTGTGTTGTTTTAGTTTCACAAATTCCTCAGTAAATTCTCCAAAACATCACCATGAAGTTATTGTGTCTGTTTAGCTGATTGGAGAGCTAGCTTGCGCAGCTGGTGGTTCCTTCTATTTTGCTTGAACCATTTTACTGCCCTCTTAGACACAATTTGGAAACAATTAAGGTATGTAAATAAACATTTACAGAATCTTTCTATGCAAATAACTACTTTCACAATGTATTTATCTGCAGCTTATAGTCTGCAGTTAATAAAGGGAACGGTATTTTTTTTCCTTCTAAAATTTAGTGGGTGCGGCTAATAGTCTGGAAAATACTGTACTATAGAGATAAGATTAGCCCCTCGCAGGTACGTATCACTACTACATATATATTATTTGTACTATATCGTTATTTACATCAAACCCCTGTATTAACCGTGTCCTGACATAACTTTTTTATACCGATATTGCCACAATATTTTAACACTACTTTTAAATGTTAGAAATGGTTTATTCAAGCGAAATGAGTCCAACAGAGTACAATGGTAGGTATGAAAAATCATTTGGGATGGACTTTTGCCGTCTTTAAATGAAAGTGTCGACACCTAGAAGTCACAATAAGGTTGGATGATGCGGACACGTTTGTAACTACTAGATACTTTCTAATATACTTCTGCCTTGGACACTTTGTACACGTAAGTAATATGCAACTTTACTGATTTGATACTTGTTTATGTTGACAACTTTTACACTAAAATACTGTTCAATTATTACTACTATGTATGTCTAGCTTGTATGCTATTGTGTGCTTAGCTGCTGAGTAGCTGCTAGTAGCCTACAGCTTCACATGTTTAGCTTTTGTAAATGACTTGACGAAAATAAAAGAAATGATGAGCTTATTGGAGGACATTCAGATGTTAACTGGCTGCCCAGCGTTGCACAACTGAAGAGTGTGTTGGACATTTTCCATGCCAAGTCATGTCTTCCTCCTCCTTTTCAGACATGTTGTTACCATTGTCGACCACGGCCATTATTAGACGCGCACTTCCGCTACACTTATATTTAATCTGCATTTTGCATGGCTGTGCAGGACTTTTCATGGTACCACTGCTCCCTTTGAACAAAGATGGCAACATTGCGAAACTTCACCCCATTCACATCTCGCAAATATTTGTATAGTTGAGCCTTTCATGTGGATGTGATTAAATATGTCGATTCCAAGGCTTGGCTGGAGCGCAGTGCAGTCGCTGGGCTGCGACATCGGGTGTCCTTATTATCCAGGGTTAGCAAAGTGTTATGCTGAGGTTTGGAAATGTCCTGTGTTGTGTTCGACTGTAAGGCTTAAACAAACTTGCATTCTTTCACGCACTCCAGGCCTGGGGAAATCTCATTAAGTGGGATTTGTAGAGTTATTACAGCACTTTCTACCCTGATAAGGAATCGGAATGGTGTCTGTCGAGTATCAAGTCGTTCGGTCAGGTTTGCGCAAAAAGACCAAACCCCGTCATCAAAATTGATGTAAACTTCCAACGTGTTGGAGGATAAATCATAAAGGAAGGCAGCAATAGTAAATGACAACAAAAGAGGCACACAAAACTGGATTTTTCTGCCCTCGAGTGACACACATCCAATTTTTTTTGTCCGTCCAAACGCTATAAAGTGCTTCAAATCCGATCTTACTCCGAGTAGTCCGAATCGGATTTTTTCAAATGTGACTTTAGTCCAAACGGAAATGCGACTCGACTTTTTTGGCAGCTTTAGGCGAGCTACGTCACTCGTGTGCTAAGACGCAGACCGCTAGCTGAAGTAAGGGGTTCATTCTTCACAGAATCAGGTTTTGGTGAGCAAAGTCTTTTATCGGTGGCCACATTTTCAGTGCATCACTAGTCAATGGTGCTATACGTAACAGGGCTGGGCCGATAAAACGATATAAATATATATTGCGACAGACATGTCATCAATATCGATATAAAATTTGCTTCATAAATATAATTTTTGGTTGGAATGAAGCATGCTGAGTCTGCAAAACAGCAAGTGGCCAGTGAGCAATGGGCGGGAAACGCTAAACAGCCAATCGTGCAATAGTGTTAAATATCACGTTTGGTTGCGGCCCCTCCCTGCCCCGCCTGTGCACAGAGTGAGAAGAGAAACTAAAGATGAATCAAAGAAATTGTGGATTTTTACTTCGACAGCATGGCATTTTAAAAAAAAATTGTCCCAACGCATCATAATCTTTTCTTTTCAACCCAAATCCGTTTCCGAACAGAAACAACAGATAGGAACTAAAGTGCAGCAATGTAAAACTAAAATAAACATATACATATATATATAAAACAAATGTTCTACTTTAAAACAATACTTTGGCCCAAAAATACTTAAATAATAATGACTGCATAACATGTATTCGTTTCCACACTTAAGAATAACAGACCAAATAATATATGTGACACAGATCACATACCTTCCTGGCACTAAACCTGCAGAAAATAGTTCTTCTCAAGTGTCTCTATGTTTACATTGTCACACTTGGCACTATTTTCATACACTTTATGAAGCATTTCTTACATATTACTTAATTTTGAAAGCTTATTAAGTGTTCAATGTGATGTTACTATTTTGTTGACATTGTTTGAGTGTTTTCCATGTTTGTGTTGACATTTCCTTTCTGCCTTGATAGCTGAGTGATTATAATCATAAATTTCAATAATTATCGATATAATCATATTTACAATAATTACTGCATAACACAAATTCCCTTCCACAGTTAAATAAGAAGAACAGGGCAAATTAATGTTACACAGACGTTATTTCCTAGCACTAAACCTGCAGAAAAAAGATCTTCTCAGGTTTTTTTCGTTTATATTTTTTAGTTAGTTTAGTTTTTAGTTAGTTTTATAGTTTATAGTCACACTTTGCACTATTTTCTTAAACTTTATGAATCATTTATTACATCTTACTTATTTTGAACCTCAACTTAAAAGGGAACATTATCACCAGACCTATGTAAGCGTCAATATATACCTTGATGTTGCAGAAAAAAGACCATGTTTTTTTAACTGATTTCCGACCTCTAAAAGGGTGCATTTGGTGATTTAAACGCCTTTCAATTGGTCGCCTGTCGGAGCAATGACCTTTCACCCATGACGTCACATCGTGAACTGACCCGCCATTTTCTCAAACACATTACACACACCACCAAGTCAAATCAGCTCTGTTATTTTCCGTTTTTTCGACTGTTTTCTGGTACCTTGGAGACATCATGCCTCGTCGGTGTGTTGTCGGAGTGTGTAACAACAAGAACAGAGACGGTTTCAAGTTGCAACAGTGGTCAAAAGATGCGAAAGTCCCTCATTTGTTCTGCACACTGTACCGACGACAGCTATGCTAGGACAGAGATGGCAAGAATGTGTGGATATCCTGCGATTATTCAAAGCAGATGCATTTCCAACGATAAAGTCAACGAAATCACAAAGGTGAGTTTTTGACTTAGGTGGAGTGTGCTAATCAGACTTATTTGGTCACGGCATGACTGCAAGCTAATCAATGCTAACATGCTTTTTAGGCTAGCTGTATATACATATTGCATCATTTTGCCTCATTTGTAGCTATATTTGCCTCCAGCCTTTCCCTCCACCCACATTTAATGCCAAACAAACTCATACCAATCGTTGGTTAAAAGGCGATCGCCAAATTCGTCCGCGCTTATTCCCGTGCCGCTGTCTGTCGTGATATGGCTCAAAAGCTTCTGTTTCTTCTTTAATTTCGTTTTCGGTACCCGCCTCCACACTCAAACCATCCGTTTCAATACATGCGTAATCTGTTGAAGCGCTTACGGCGCTGAAATCCGAGTCTGAATCCGAGCTAATATTGCTATACCTTTTTGTGCTAGCCGCCATGTTTGTTTCTGTGTGGTCACGCTGTGACGTCACAGGATAATGGACGGGTGGATATAACGATGGTTAAATCAGGCACTTTGAAGCCGTTTTTCGGGATATTGCGTGATGGGTAAAATTTTGAGAAAAACTTTGAAAAATAAAACAAGCCATTGGAAACTGATTTTTATTGGTTTTAACCCTTCAGAAATTGTGATAATGGTCCCCCTTAAAGAGGTTATTAAGTGTTTATTGTGATTTCATTTAACATTTTGTTTGAGTGTTTTCCATACTTGTGTTGACATTTCCTTTCTGCCTTGACACTTGTGGGGATTATAATCAGAGCAGGATTGAATTTCAAATGAAAATATTGTCATTTAATTTTTTTTCTCCATGTCAGTGTTTTCCATAGGGCATAAAAAAATAGATATTGATCAATATAAAAAACCTATATTGTGATACTGTTTACAGCCATATCGCCCAGTCCTAATACGTAATCTATGAATACATACTGATTTGGAAGACATATCGATTGCTTACTTGTTAAGTACATTGCGTAAGTTGTTTAAGTAAATGAAATGAAAAATAAAGCTACAGTAGATCCATGCAGATGTCTGTGTTGCCTATTCTTTACAGCCATAAAGAGATTAGAAATCACTTTATACATCCATTCATACAATATATTAATTTATTTTCACGTCCAAAAAACCCACATTCATTTTTAAAAGTGTGGCGACTTGTATTTTATTTTGTAGTAGAAGTAGTTCTGTGTGGAGTTTGCATGTACTCCCCGTGAATGCGTGGGTTCCCTCCGGGTACTCCGGCTTCATCCCACTTCCAAAGACATGCACTTGGGGATAGGTTGATTGGCAACACTAAATTGGCCCTAGTGTGTGAATGTTGTCAGTCTATCTGTGTTGGCCCTGCGATTAGGTGTCGACTTGTCCAGGGTGTACACCGCCTTCCGCCCGATTGTAGCTGAGATAGGCACCAGCGCCCCCTGCGGCCCCAAATGGAATAAGCGGCAGAAAATGGATTGATGGATAGTAGTAGCGACTTACTTGTTCATTTACAGAATACGGTCAACTTCCTTTGTATTTACTGTATTGAACTGCACACGCAAGTGACGTCAGGGCCAGTGAGCATTTCATTGGAGTCTGATAAAGATCACATTTTACGTACAAAAAATCCGATTTGGGCCTCTTTGACCAAATCCAGGGAGGTGGACTCAAGTCAAGTGACACGACTCCTGAACAACTTTTTCATACCAAAATTGCCACAATATTTTAAATGCTACTTTTAAATGATATGTAGTGTGAAATGTTAGAAAATGGTTTATTCAAGCGAAATGAGTCAAACAAAGAACAATGGTAGGTATGAAAAATCATTTGGGATGGACTTTTGCAGTCTTAAAATCAGGGGTCACCAACCTTTTTGAAACCAAGAGCTACTTCTTGGGTACTGATTAATGCGAAGGGCTACCAGTTTGATACACACTTAAATACATTGCCAGAAATAGCCAATTTGCTCAATTTACCTTTAACTCAATGTTATTATTATTAATAAATGATATCTATCTTCGTGGAAACACTGATCATCTTAATGATTTCTCAATATAAATATATATTTTTGATGACATGTTTTAAATAGGTTAAAATCCAATCTGCATTTTGTTAGAATATATAACAAATTGGACCAAGCTTTATTTCTAACAAAGACAAATCAGATTTTCCAGAACAAATTTTTTTAAAGAAATTCAAAAGACTTTGAAATAAGATTTCAATTTGATTCTACAGATTTTCTAGATTTACCAGAATATTTGTTTTTAATTTTAATCATATAAGTTTGAAGAAATATTTCACAAATATTCTTCGTCGAAAATACAGAAGCTAAAATGAAGAATTAAATCAAAATGTATTTATTATTCTTCACAATAAAAAAAACACATTTACTTGAACATTGATTTGAATTGTCAGGAAAGAAGAGGAAGGAATTTCAAAGGTAAAAAGGTATGTGTTTAAAAATCCTAAAATCATTTTTAAGGTTGTATTATTTTTCTAAAATCGGTTTTCTGAAAGTTATAAGAAGCAAAGTAAAAAAATAAATGAATTTATTTAAACAAGTGAAGACCAAGTCTTTAAAATATTTTCTTGGCCTTTCAAATTCTTTTTGAGTTTTGTCTCTCTTAGAATAAAAAATGTCGAGCAAAGCGAGACCATCTTGCTAGTAAATAAATACAATTTAAACAATAGAGGCAGCTCACTGTTAAGTGCTGCTATTTGAGCTATTTTTAGAACAGGCCAGCGGGCGACTCATCTGGTCCTTACGGGCAATCTGGTGCCCGTGGGCACTGCGCTGGTGACCCCTGCTTTAAATTGAAGTGGTGACACCTAGTGGCCACAATAAAGTAAGCTGGAAGGTGCGGACACATTTGTTACTGGATACTTTCTAATACACTTCTGCCTTCGAGACTTTGTAAACGTAAGTACTATGCAACTATACTGATTTGATACTTGTTTATGTTGACAACTTTTACACTAAAATACTGTTAAATTATTACTACTACGTATGTCTAGCTTGTGTGCTATTGTGTGCTAAGCTGTTGTGTAGCTGCTAGTAGCCTATATCCTCGCATGTTTACCTTTTGTAAATTACTTGACGAAAATAGAAGAAGTGGTGTGCTTATTGGAGGACATTCGGATGTTAACTGGCTGCCCGGCGTTGCACAAGTGAAGAGTGTGTCAGACATTTTCTATGCTTGCTCCTTTTCGGACATGTTACCATTATCGACCATGGCTATCATTCGAAGTGCACTTTTGCTATTCTTCTATTTAATCGGCATTTTGCTTGGCTGTGCAGGACTTTTCATGGTACTACTGCCCCTTGTATTTTATTTTGTAGTAGCAAGGTCCTTGATCATTTACAGATTCCGGTCAACTTCCTTAGTTCTTACTTTAACGAACTGCGCAGCAAGGTGACGTCAAGGCCACATTGGGGCCAGTAAGCATTTACACTGCAGTCTGATAAAGATCACATTTTACTTTTTAAAATCAGATAAAAAAAAAAAAATCAGATTTGGGCCACTTTGACCAAATCCAAGGAAGTGGACTCGAGTGACACAACTGTTGAATTAATATGGAGTTATAAAAAAAAAGAATAACACAGTTCAAACAAGTTGGTGTACACAAACGTTTCAAAAGAAGAGACGAAGAGGAATGGTGGAGAAAAAGTGTGTCATCTGCTCAACACATTTGACTATTTGTGAGTGTCTGTCTGGGGGATGTTCACTGACCGGCACATGAGTGGGAAATATGAGTTCAATTCAGCCTAGGGGATGCACACCATGTTTCAATGCGTGTGTGCGTGTGTAACTGAGAAGCTTAAGCACGGAGATGGTGGTGGACGCCCCCTCCCCTCACCCATCACCCCCAGCCAAACGCACCTTATTTAGGCCAGCTAGCGAGACATTTTAGTCTAGCGGCAGCTGAAGGCTGCGGACGCAAACCCACATTTTTAGGCATGACGTCATCCGTGAAGTCGAGTTGGTTCAAAAACCATGTCCTCATCTCCACTGTGACGCAAGCCACCGCGTTATGTCCGGTAATTGGGGGTAACCTGATACACTACATATTACTTTAAGAACCTAATATTACTCGAAATGTTGTAGTGTGGCATGTCAGAAAAGGTGTGATCAACTGGAATTTTGAAAAACACTAACCTGTCTGGAATGGACTTAAGCTGTCTTCAGAGATTGAAGTGGAGTGGCAATTGTTTTTTTTTTGGGGACAATAATACAAAGAGAATGATACGGACACGTTTGTTACTGGATACTTTACTTCCACATGGGGACTTTGCATGTGTTAGGTATATGCAATTATAATTATTTGATATTTGTTTATAATGACAAATGTGCTGTTTTACACTGCAATATTGTTCAATGATTATAACTTGTGTGTAGCTTATGTGCTTAGCTGTTGTGTAGCTGCTTTTTCCGAGTAGCCTATAGCTGAGCATGTTTACTCTTTTAGTTACTTGTCCAGAATACAGTACCATACCGATAGCTATAAAATACTAGGAACTACTGTAGTTGCATAGTACTTACACATACAAAGTCTTCAAGGCAGAAGTATCCAGTAACAAACATGTCCGCATCATTCAACCTAACTTCATGAATTGAAAACAGCTACCACTCCACTTCAACTTAAAGACAACATTCCATACAGTAGTTAATAATAGTTTGGTATATTTCAGGCCTACCATTGGTCTCTGTTTGACTCCTTTCACGTAATCACACCTTTTCTAACACTACAAAATAATAAAGTATGAAGGATTCCTGCTGATGTCGTATTGGACCGATACTCAATACTCCAATATCAATATCGTATCGAAAGGTGAATCGGGACACACCTAGATGCTACGTGAGCAAAAGGGAGTTCCAAAGGGAAAAAGCAAATATCCGACGTGGTTGTTTTTTGTATGAACTCTTAAAAAATAAAAAATAAGAAAGAACGATGAATCACCCACCCTGGATTCCAACAGATCTCCTAACAAGTTAAAATACTCACATAGCAAGTGGCTATTGGAACTGGGGCTGGGCGATATATCGAGTTTGTAAGATATATCGATATGTTTCTAAACAAGATATTAATTAATAAAATATTGTGATATCGATATAATTTATTTTACGTCAAAATTACCAAACGCCGCTTATTTGTTCTGTTCCTTGTTCTCCCCCGCACCCCCTGCCTGGGCTACTAAACCCCTCCCCTTCCTCCTTCCATGACTTCTCAGAACATCCCTGATTGGTTGGTTGTTTACTATGATGAGTCACGCTTGGTTAGGGACAGGCCAATCAGAGGCAAGATAGGGCGGGTCATCATACTTGCCAACCCTCCCGGATTTTCCGGGAGACTCCCGAAATTCAGCGCCTCTCCCGAAAACCTCCCTGGACAAATTTTCTCCCGAAAATCTCCCGAAATTCAGGCAGAGCTGGAGGCCACGCCCCCTCCAGCTCCATGCGGACCTGAGTGACGTGTATGACGTGTATAAAGAGCGTGTCTGCCCAATGACGTTATAACTGTAGAATGATCGAGTGCGAGTTCTTGGTTTCTTATGTGGGTTTATTGTTAGGCAGTTTCATCAACGTCCCCCCAGCGCGGTAAAACAACACACAACAACAGCAGTCCGTTTTCGTCTACCGTAAAGCAGTTCGTCTGCCAAACAGCAATGTTGTGGCACTCTTAAACAGGACAATACTGCCATCTACTGTACATGCATATGGGTAGAAAAACAAGGATGGACAATTCAACCCTTAACTCAACAATGAGTAGATGAGTGTTATGTGTGTGTAAATGTGTAAATAAATGAACATTGAAATTCAAGTATTTCTTTTATATATATATATATATATATATATATATGAAATACTTGACTTGGTGAATCTATGAATCTAGCGGTAAATATCCTCCTCCCCTCTTAATCACGCCCCGCCCCCAACCACGCCCCCGTTCCACCCCCGACCACTCCTCCCACCCCACACCTCCCGAAATCGGAGGTCTCAAGGTTGGCAAGTATGCGGGTCATTGAACCAGGAAGGGAAATCTCAAAATGTCCGCCTGTAAATATATATATTTTTTTATCGGAGTTTGATACATTTTGTATTTGTTACACAGCTGTTTTATTTATTTCACGTAAAAATAATATTTTTGTATTTTATTTATGTCCTGTAATTCTCTACTACTTAAACAGTTTATTTTATGTTCTGTTAGTACCCATCTTGACTAACTGGGTTAAAAAAAGTGCCACGAACTCTTTACAGTACAGTTGTCATTCACTTCAATTTCACTGAATATTACTCAAAACTTAATGTCTTTATATGTGTACTTTCACCCAAAAATATATGGGGACAATAATACAAAGAGAATACCGAATTTCATCAAAAATTAGGGATGTCCGATAATAGACTGCCGATATTGTCAGGCGATAAATGCTTTAAAATGCAATATCGAAAATTATCTGTATAGGTTTCAAAATTAGCGGTTTCAAAAAGTAAAATTTAAGACTTTTTAAAACGCCGCTGCGTACACGGACGTAGGGAGACGTACAGAGCGCCAGTAAACTTTAAGTACACAGCACCAATAAATTTTAAAGGCACTGCCTTTGCGTGCCGGCCCAGTCACAAAATATCTACAGCTTTTCATACACACAAGTGAATGCAATACATACTTGGTCAACAGCCATAAAGGTCACACTGAGGATGGCCATATAAACAACTTTAACACTGTTAAAAAGATGCGCCACACTGTGAACCCACACCAAACAAGAATGACAAACACATTTCGGGAGAACATCCGAACCGTAACACAACATAAACCCAACAGAACAAATGCCCAGAAACCCTTGCAGCACTAACTCTTCCAGGACACTACAATATACACCCCCGCTACCCCCTAACCCCCCACCTCAACCCCGCCCACCTCAACCTCCTCATGGTCTCTCAGGGAGAGCATGTCCCAAATTCTAAAAAATGCTGTTTTGAGGCATGTTAAAAGAAAATAATGCGCTTTGTGACTTCAATAATAAATATGGCAGTGCCATGTTGGCATTTTTTTCCATAACTTGAGTTGATTTATTTTGGAAAACCTTGTCACATTATTTAATGCATCCAGCAGGGCTTCACAACAAAATTAGGCATAATAATGTGTAGGGATGTCCTGATCCAGGTTTTTGCACTTCCGATCCGATACCGATATTGTTTTTGCACTTCCGATCCGATACCGATACCGATGCAGGCCTATCTGAACATGTATTAAAGTTTAAAGTTATTTAGCCTACTTAGTTGTCAGATTCATGTTGAAAAGGGTTTTAGTACTATTGAGAACAACTAGCCAGCTGAATTAGGCGAGTTTGAATAATACACAATGGTTGGTATTCAAGGATAAACACAAAATAGAAAAAATTATACATGACAAACAGAAATGGCATCATTAAACAGTAAAAAAGAGAACAGTATAAAGTGCAAATAATGCTGTAAACATTATTAAAAAAAGCAAAACACACAAACAACCTGAGTGGGATAAAATGTCTATAACTCACCATCAATACTTGCTCTTGAACAAGTGTAAACTTAAAAAAAAAAAAAAAACTTTTAAAAATAAACTTATCTACACACTCCTTTCAATTGTTTGCCCCAGTCAGGGGTGGTGGGGCAAACAATTGAAGTCCAAACATAATGGGGAGATTCTTTCTAACAACGACGAGCACTTCAAGATGCTCAGGTGTCAGCCTGCTCCTGTGTTCATCAATAATGAGTGCTAAAAAGCACCTTACTCTCAAGAGTCATTAAAATGTCTTACTTTACCACCACGCTTGACTTTATTGTGACATGTTTTGCACTCCACCTCTTCATCTTTTTCGTTTTGTAGGGTAAAATAATCCCACACAGCTGACATTTTTACCATAACTTTTAATTCACACGGCCGTCTTAACTAGAACACAGACCTGTGGATGTGTTGAAGGTGTGCTGGAAAATGCGGAACGGAGTGTAGGGAGCAGCAGAAGAGTGGAATGTATTATTTAAATCGGTGCGTAGGAAAACACGGACCGGGTTTTAAAAAAAACTGGATCTGCATCTGCAATTTCCCATGCCTTGCCGATACGCATTTTTTGGCAAATATCGGCGGCCGATCCGATCCAAATATCGGAGTGGGACAACCGTAATAATGTGTTAATTCCACGACTGTATATATCGGTATTGGTTAATATCGGAATCGGTAATTGAGAGTTGAACAATGACGGAATATCGGATATCGGCAAAAAAAAAATTATCGGATACCTCTAGTAAAAATATATCGAGATTTACTTTTTCGTCCATATCGCCCAGCCTTAATTGGAACACAAGCAAAAAAGGAAGCACATTTACAAAATGAATCCCCCAGCCTGGTTTCCAAAAGATCTCCTAACACGTTAAAATACTCACATACTGTATGTAGCAAGTGGTCATTTGAACACAAGCAAAACAGGAAGCAGAATTTTCAAAGTAAAATATTTCCAAATAGGAGACTACATAGACACAGAAAATTCTTAACAGGCAGCACACGATCCATTTTAAGTCAGGCAAACGTCTGCATAGCGGGGCGCCACGAGTGAATAAATGTATTGGCAACACTGCAGACACAGCAAAGAAGAACCTTATTGATTTTAAACGCTTCACTCAGGGCACTTTCAAAGTAATGCACCATGTTAGTGTGCAATGAAACAATGTTAGCAAAAGGCCAGTGCACTATTAGGTTACTGTTGCAGAGCAAGAAGTGGACTTAATGCTGGATGGGTTGCTGGTTTCAATCTCAGAGGAGTGGAGGCTTGAACTCACAGAAGTAGTGGACCACAGATTTTAACGGTAAAAACTGGCAGCTCAGTGGCCATCAAAATAACTGGTAGCGTTGTTTTTCCATTTAGTGATACACTGTCAAACCACCATATTTAACATTCTAGCTACTGAGCGGCCAGTTTTTTTTAACCCAAACATTTTTTTCAAACAGCTTAGCTTTGCGAACATAAACACTGCAGGGAACGTGATCATGTTTTCTCTCCACGTGGAGAATCCTCATGCTTCCTTCTAGAGCTCCTAGTGCGGGGGGAACGTGCTGTGGGATGAGAGATGTTTCCAGCTGCCTGCCAGAGACAACATGTGGACCGGAGCAAAGCCAGAACAACCGGACTGAAGAGGGAACAAACAAAAGACAGAAGAAGTGTTTTTTTTCCCCTCCAGCGTGAGGTGTCTTCTAAGTAGATTCGCAAGTATGTGGCAGGAGACAAACTCTGTGCGTGATGGAGATAATGATTGAATGAGAGAGCGCTGACTCAGCTCAACGCTGTCAGGTTGGCTGTAAAAAGGCCTAAGGTGGAAATGCAAAAGAAGAAGAGGATCACAACATTAACTTGAATAGCAAAACAAAAACCTCCTGAACGCTAGGGGGCAGTGCAGAGTTCTGCTGGGGAGATCAAACATCTGAACTGGCGTAAAAGAGACCTATAACAATTTGTCTCCTCGAGTGGTCTACAAAGGTATACCCACCAGGGTTTGGAACTCGACTTGGAAAATGTTGTAAAGGCTTTTTTAATTAGGTACAAAAGATGGCAGTATAGCGGTAGTTCAGTCAGAGGATGGCCAGCTTGCTTTTAAAGTTGGCCTTAAAATGGCGCCCTGTAATCTCAAATTTAAAGCAGCACTAAGTAACTTTTCAACCGTCAGGAAATATTTGTAGAACTTTTGGGATGATACATCGAGGTTGAATGACACCTCTGTCACCACCTGAGGGCGTCTGTGTCACTTTGACTGGCACTTAATGACTTTGGGGAGGGTGGCAGGACACAAAACTACAAATGTGCTGACTTGTTTCACGGCGTACGCTACTCTCCCTCTACCCATTCCTTAAAAAAGACAGAAGTCAATGCAAATGCTTACATACCTCCAGAAAACAAGAAGAAGAGGAAGAAGAAGAAGACTAAGAACAAGAAGAACAATAACAACAACAATAACAAGAGCAAGAGATACGTCACTCTCCCTCTACCCATTAAAAAAGACAGAAGTCAATGCAAACGCTTAGGTGCCGCCAGAAAACAAGAACAAAAACAAAAATAACAATAAGAACAAGAACAAGAACAAGAAAAAGAAGAAGAAGAAGAAGAAGAAGAAGAAGAAGAAGAAGCACAAGAACAAGAAGGAGGAAGAAGAAAAAGAAGAAGAAGAAGAAGGCATACATGCAATTACTGCTATCATGGCCCAAGCTACATTACAAACAAAGAAAAGGAAAGTTTTGTCTGAGACGACAAAAAAGAAAAAACGAGCAGTCAGGATCAACATTGTCCCGCCTTTAAATTTCAGACCGATGCTGCCTTGGCTCTGTTCCTGCTAAACTAGTAAGTGACTTTTGATGCGTAAATCAAAATGAGGCTATTAAATCGCCATCTATCGGACAGCGTGAGTAATTCAGGTGTCAATTACCCTTTAATTATGCTCTGGATGAAAGTAAGTGCAGCATTTACTTATTTGACCCAATGCAAACCACCTTACTTAGTTCATCCATCCATCTATTTTCTACTGCTTGTCCTTTTCGGGGTCACATGGGTGCGGGAGCCTATCCCAGCTGCATTCGGGCGGAAAGCACGGTACACCCTGGACAAGTCGCCACCTCATCGCAGGGCCAACACAGATAAACAACATTCACACACTAGAGCCTATTTAGTGTTGCCAATCAACCTATCCCCAGGTGCGTGTCTTTTTTCGAGCCCAGGACCATGTGGAAAAAATATAAATTCCAACCAACACAAAAAGTCAACAAACATGGTGACACACAATACAACCTACTCAATGAACATTGTGGACATTATAAAAAACATCCATGCACCATAAAACATTTAAATTTACACCCATTTAAATCCATTGCAATGCATGATGGGGAAAATGCAAAACATTCCACACTTAAAAAAACAAAAGTTGGTTAAACCAATATTTTTTCTTCTTTGTTGTCAGAAGAAAGCAGAAGTTGCGATGCAAGGTTGGTTGCATTAACAAAGGCACTCGCTCTCTTGTAGCCGAGCAACGGAGGAAGGCCTCGTTGGTTTCGTTTAAAAATGACCTGTTTATGCTAACTGTTATAGCTTGTTTTATCATCACACTTCTGAGTATCAATTCCAGTTGCAAGTCCAAGATGTTAGAGGGCAGTAGTGTACACAGTTTAGCGTGTTTTGGCTAGTAAGTTAGTTTAGTCTTTGCTGTGTGGTCTCTTGTTGCGCCCTAAAAAGTGCTTATAATGTAAGCATTGTACTCATTGCGTACAAGCTTTGATTGTAACATGCATATTAGTTGTAGTTTTCATTAATTTGGAGGTGTTGAAATGCCATGTAAAATCGCTAATGCCACATTAGCATGTCAATAGCAAAGCCAACATATATTAGCATTAAGTTGTAACTTTTTTGGAAAAGCGTAGCCTTATTTTACAAACCCCGTTTCCATGTGAGTAGGGAAATTGTGTTAGATGTAAATATAAACGGAATACAATGATTAGCAAATCCTTTTCAACCCATATTCAATTGAATGCACTACAAAGACAAGATATTTGATGTTCAAACTCATAAACTTTATTTTTTATTTGCAAATAATAATTAACTTAGAATTTCATGACTGCAACATGTGCCAAAGTAGTTGGGAAAGGGCATGTTCACCACTGTGTCACATCACCTTTTCTTTTAACAACACTCAATAAACCTTTGGGAACTAAGGAAACACATTTTTGAAGCTTTTCAGGTGGAATTCTTTCCCATTCTTGTTTTATGTAGAGCTTCAGTTGTTCAAAAGTCCGGGGTCTCCGTTGTGGTATTTTAAGCTTCATAATGTGCCACACATTTTCAACGGGAGACCGGTCTAGACTACAGGTAAGCCAGTCTAGCACCTGCACTCTTTTACTATAAAGCCACGCTGTTGTAACAAGTGACTTGGCATTGTCTTGCTGAAATAAGCAAGGGTGTCCATGATAACACTACTTGGATGGCAACGTATGTTGCTCCAAAACCTGTATGTACCTTTCAGCATTAATGGTGCCTTCACATATGTGTAAGTTACCCATGCCTTGGGCACTAATACACCCCCATACCATCACAGATACTGGCTTTTCAACTTTGCACCTAGAACAGTCCTGATGGTTCTTTTACTCTTTGGTCCAGAGGACACAACGTTCACCGTTTCCAAAAAACAATTTGCAATGTGGACTCGTCAGACCACAGAACACTTTTCCGCTTTACATCAGTCCATCTTACCTTAGCTCGGGCCCAGGAAAGCCGGCGGCGTTTCTGGGTTTCGTTGATAAATGGCTTTGGCTTTGCATAGTAGTTTTAACTTGCACTTACAGATGTAGCGACAAACTGTAGTTACCGACAGTGTTTTTCTGAAGTGTTCCTGGGCCCATGTGGTGATATCCTTTACACATCGATGTCGCTTTTTGATGCAGTACCGCCTGAGGGAACGAAGGTCCGTTATATCATCGCTTACGTGCAGTGATTTCTCCAGATTCTCTGAACCTTTTGATGGTATTACGGACCGTAGATGGTGAAATTCCTAAATTTCTTGCAATAGCCCGTTGAGAAATGTTCTTCTTAAACTGTTTGACGATTTGCTCACGCATTTGTTCACAGAGTGGTGACCGTTCCCAATCCTTGTTTGTGAATGACTGAGCATTTCACAGAAGCTGCTTTTATACCCAGTCATGGCTCCCACCTGTTCCCAATCAGCCTCCACACCTGTGCGATGTTCCAAATAAGTGTTTGATGAGAATTCCTCAACTTTATCAGTATTTATTGCCACCTTTCCCAACTTCTTAGTCACGTGTTATCAGTTTGAACATCAAATATCTTTTCTTTGTAGCATATTCAACTGAATATGGGTTGAAAATTATTTGCAAATCATTGTATTCCGTTTATATTTACATCTAACACAATTTCCCAACTCATATGGAAACAGGGTTTGTATATACAATGAAGTCAATTGGTATGGAGGTTTAATTGTGTCTTTATTTTTTTTTTTTTACATTGAATTTATGTGACTGGATTTTGTGGGTTTCAATTTTCTGAACTGAATCATTTTGATATCAAATTATGCTGACATTTTCATTGAAAAATAAAAACAGAGTTTTAAAATTAAGTGTAAAAAAAAAAGTGCAGATTTTAACCATTGGAATCTTTTGAAAAAAAATATCCAGCGGGCATAGAAGTATTAATTATGTTGTATTATACTAACTACCTTTTTTATGCTCTTTTGCAAGACCCCTGTCACGTGACTTCAAACTTGACACCTCATTGGCTGCTTCTGAGACAGGATTGATTACTTCAGCCTTGCTTTTTAAAGCAGCACATTTTTCAGCACTGGATTTTTTTATATAGTGTTTTTTTTTTTTTTTATACAATTACATTATCATACAGATAACTTTTTTTACACTAAATCTTTATGCACTGAATCTTTTTAAACTTTTTTTACACTGATTTTTTTTAAACTTAATTTTTTTATGAAATTATTTTTTATACACTGAATTTTTTTTACACTGAATCTTTTTAAACTTATTTTTTTACATTGATTTTTTTATACACTGAATTTTTTTATACAATGTTTTATTTTCTCTATACACTGAATCTTTTTAAACTGAATTATTTTACACCGATTTTTTTTAAACAGATTTTTCTTATACACTGAATCTTTTTAAACAGATCTCTTTTACACTGAATCTTTATACACTGAATTTTGAAAACTCACTGTTTATATTTTTATTAAATTGTCAGCATCATTTGAGTGTCAAAAAAAGCTTTCGAAATAAAGACACTGATTAACCTTGCTTGCCTAGTTGCTTTGTATGCATTGACAATCGTAACATTACCTCGAGGTAGTTTTGCTGAGTCTGCTCTCAGTGCTTGTTTCTCCGCCAAGTGTTATACCCGGTGCTGAGTCTGCAACGAGACTTGATGTCACGTGCGACAAAAGATTTGAACTTACGTGAATCGGTACTCGGTAGTACTGGACTTAAAAAAGTAGAGAATCGGGTACCATCCCTTCTCTCGACTCACAAAAGCTGCTCAGTGTGGGCAGGCAGGCGTGAGGAACACTTTCCATCTCCTCCAGAGTCCGGATCTCTCTGTGGTTTGCGCTGGTGGGTAGAACATGTGTCTGGGAACCAAGCAGAAAGGTACGGCTGCAGAAACCAGAGACTTGTGGAGCGCGTACTTAATCTCAGTCACCCGCAGACTTAACATCTCAAAACCTTGCTTCTGTTCTGGCTCAACAACTCCTCCATAGTTTACACTCTCAGAAGACAAAATGAGGATGAACACACGTCATTTTTCAGAGACACACGACGGCCTGCAGATGTTCCGTCGTGGCCCAGCTGAAGTTTTGGATGTGTTTGGACAGCTCTGTGTTGACAGAACTGGACTAAGAATGATCCGACTTGCTGCCAACTATGAACACATGTTGAAATCTTGTTGTGTTCTCGCTAAATAAAGGCCGCTGATCGGAAAGTTTGGTGTGATGTGTGCATATTGGGGACGTGACGATAAACCGTACTCATGATAAACTCCCGACAGTTAGTGTAACAGTTTTACATTCAAATGAAAAAACTGTTTAATTAAACACGCTTCTATAAACTCACTGACCCTTTATGCTGAGGAAGCAAGCTAGCGCGCAAATGGCTGGCTAGCTAGCTTAAATGATAGCATGAATACAAGCGGCGTTAAGGTTTTTCCCCATTTAAAAGCAACACGTGCACAATGCAGGTGTCTAAGACAGAAAGTGAACTCGCCTTAATCATTAAAAAACACAAAATTAAAACACATTACTAAACACGCAAATACCATTAATATGGAAAAAGATGAAGAAGAAAAACAACAACAACAAGAATAACAACAATATTAAGAAGAATAAGAAGAACAAGAACAGGAAGAACAAGAAGGAAAAGAACAAGAACAATAAGTAGAAGAATAAAAACAAAAACACAAAGAACAACAACAAAAAGAACAATAAAAAGAAGAAAAAGAAGAAGAAGAAGAACATCAACAACAAGAATATTTAGAAGAAGAAGAAAAAGAAGAAGAAGAACAAGCACAGGAAGAACAAAAAGAACAAGAAGTACAAGAAGAAGAAGAACAAGAAGGACACAAAGAAGAAGAACAAGAACAAAGAGAATAAGAAGAAGAATTACAAAAAGAAGAACAAGAACAGGAAGAACAAGAACAGGAAGAAACGTAACAAAAAGATCTGGAAAAACAAGAACAAGAACAGGAAGAAGAAGAAGAACAACAACAACAACAACAATTACTAGAATATAAGTAAAAAGAAGAACAAGAAAAAGAAGAACAAGAACAGGAAGAACAAGAACAACCACAGGAAAAACAAGAAGTACAAGAAGAAATACAAGAAGAACACAAAGAAGAACAAAAAGAAGAACAAAAAGAATAAGAAAACAACAACAACAACAACAATAAGAATAACAAGAGCAACAAGTTCAAGAAGAAGAAGAACAAGAAAAACACAAAGAAGAAGAACAACAAAAAGAAGAACAAGAAAAAAAAGAAAAACAAGAACAAGAATTGGAAGAATAACAAGAAGAACTGGAAAAAATAGAACAGGAAGAAGAAGAAGAAGAACAACAACAACAACAAGAAGAAGAACACAAAGAAGAAGAAAAAGAACAATAAGAAAAAATCATTAAAAAAACTTTATTAAACACCAAATGAAGACACATTTCTAAAAACACGCAAATCACATTAATATGGCTTAAAAAGCCAGCAAATATTTCATGTTTTCAGGTTCAGTGCACTGTAAAAAATGTGTTGATTTTTCCGAGTGATTTTTTATAGTGAATTGTGTAATCTATCGCCGGGTTAAATATAGCAATGGTTCGCCATATCGAAATCTTGACACACTAGTACTTTAAATATTCTGTTGTGGCACCCTTAAAATGATTAAATAATACAATGATCATACAGAACCTTTAAAGCCAATGTCCCACAAACAAACACGTGTCTCACAAACAAACACATGTCCCACAAACAAACAAATGTCCACAAACTGCCAGAGCCAAGGTTGCATTTCATGATATAACTCTGCGTCAAAAATGCCATGTTTGCTTTTGTTGCACTCGCCGTTTACAAGTAGCGTGTTTTTCACCGTCTTCATCAAAATATAACTATAGATGTGAACATTGTGTATGTGCTGAAAGATTGAATTTTATTTTTTATTTTTTTAAACATAACTATAGATGTCAACATTGTGTATGTGCTGAAAGATTCATTTATGATTGTTGTCTTTGGTAAAAAAACTTAACTCTTTTAAGTTTAGCCAACATTCGCTTTCTTTTATTTAGACTCGCTGAAACACTCGTAGCAAAAATGCGTTTCAAGAACTCCGAAACAGGATAAAACACAAATAATATCAAGATAAAAGTAAATCAAACAAACCTTTAAGGAAGTGCGTTCTTCGACCTGGAGTGCGTGTCACTTTTCTCTGCCTTTTTTGTAAAATCTTGCACTCTTTTGTAGAGATATAACAGTTTAAAATTTTGCGGTACAATATCATGGTTTTAAGGCCACGGCACAATATTTTTGCAGTGTATGTCCCAAAAAAAGGGGTAAAAACGTCATAGTGTGTAAAAGGAAGGGGCAGGAATTTTTAGGATAAACAACACACTTACTGTAATTGAACACAAACATAATACTAAAATGTTGTAATCATATTTTTGACTATAAATAAATATAAAAGGAGGCGAGGAGTAGTGATTTAGAAGTAGCTAAAACACTGCCGACTGCAGGTGGATGTTAGCCACTAGCTAGCTACCCATGTCTAAAAAGCACCTCTTCCTGAGGGTGTTTCAGTGTTATAATTTCACCTTTATCTGTAAATTTTAGACCAAAATATGTCCGTTCTCTCTTTTCTCTCTACACGCTGTGTCTGCTTGTAAGTACTCTGTGTGTGTGTGCTGCTGAACATGCTCCTCTGCTCGTAAAACCAGCTGAGTAACAACGTGACGCCATACCTGTAAAAAAAAAAACTATACTGGTACCTATGGTACCATAGGTACTATACTAGTACCGGTATACCGTACAACCCTAACGTGCACATACATAAAAAGATTGGACTTGACACAAGAATCCGAATTGGACCTCCGACCCTGCGGTGTGAACATAGCCTAGGGGTTCCACTGAGCGTGGTCCAAAAAGTGTCCTGATTCCCAGCTGCTCAACCTGCCCCTGGTTCTCCACACGGGCCGAGAGAGAAGAGAGAGACTTGGCCCACGTGGAGAGGAGGGAAAAAAAGAATTAAAAAAAATAAGACGAAGAAATGAGAGAGAATTTTCCAAGAAGCGCGAGCAGCCAAAGCGCCGCTTTGTACATCTGTCTGGAATTACACTCAGTCTCCAAGAAGACAACCGGACCCTCGGTGCTTGCACTCGCCACCGCCAGCATCGCGTCTTGCTCGCCTGTGACATGGAGCAGGACAACAGAGAATAGCCAGGAGAAAATAAGAGGGCTCTCTCTGTGCCTGAGCAGAAAGTCGTCTGGACCAACACTAGGATGACACCCCTGACCTCTGACCCCTACATGTCTTGTGTTTTTTTTGACATATCCCCACTGGAATCCAACTTTTAAAGTTCTAATACCGATAAGGAAGAGACTTGAACTGTTTGTTTACAAAGCTAAATTCACAGAGGACCTTGTTTGTTAACGCTGAGTGTGCGTGTGTGTGTGTGTGTGTGTGCGTGTTCTTGTATTTCCTTTCTTGAGACATCAACAAGGAAAAGTACCTTCCATATGAGGAGCGGTGAACAAGTTAGGACCCAAATCATGGTCCCAATACGGAAAACCATTGCATCGAATAGAGAATGCCTCATTTGCACCCATGGTGGTGAAATTAGGGTAGTTCCAAAAAGAAGGGATTTTTCAATTGTGTGTAAACATTTGAAGTGCTCCCCTTTGGTCAACCTATGAAATAACAAGTGTGAGTAAGAAATTGAATTGCACCCCCTTTGGCCAAAATTGTTTAAAAAAAAAAAAAATAATAATAATTATATAGAGACATAATGTAATATCGACGTAAATAATGAAGATTAAAAACCAATTACAAACAAAAAATAACCAAAAGCTTACCTTTTTTAGATTTGCATAGTTTATATATATTATTAATGTTGTAAATACAAATCTTTATACATCTAGAAGGGGTGGTCCTAAAGAGGTAGGCATTTTTCGGAAATCTCAAGAAGGTAGCAAATATAAGAATGTGTGTGTGTGTGTGTGTGTGTGTGTGTATGTGTGTATTTATTTATTACCTTCTTTAGACCTCCGAAAAATGCCTACCTCTTTAGGACCACCCTTTGTAGATATATAAAGATTTGTACTTACAACGTTACTAATACAAACCCCGTTTCCATATGAGTTGGGAAATTGTGTTAGAGGTAAATATAAACGGAATACAATGATTTGCTAATCATTTTCAACCCATATTCAGTTGAATATGCTAAAAAGACAAGACATTTGATTTTCAAACTGATAAACTTTTTTTATTTTTTTTTTTGCAAATAATCATCAACGTTAGAATTTGATGCCAGCAACACGTGACAAAGAAGTTGGGAAAGGTGGCAATAAATACTGATAAAGTTGAAGAATGCTCATCAAACACTTATTTGGAATATCCCACAGGTGTGCAGGCTAATTGGGAACAGGTGGGTGCCATGATTGGGTATAAAAATAGCTTCCCAAAAAAATGCTCAGTCTTTTACAAGAAAGGATGGGGCGAGGTACACCCCTTTGTCCGCAACTGCGTGAGCAAATAGTCAAACGGTTTAAGAACAACGTTTCTCAAAGTGCAATTGCAAGAAATTTAGGGATTTCATCATCTACGTGCCATAATAGCATCAAAAGGTTCAGGGAATCTGGAGAAATCACTCCATGTAAGCGGCATGGCCGGAAACCAACATTGAATGACCGTGACCTTTAATCCCTCAGATGGCACTGTATCAAAAACCGACATCAATCTCTAAAGGATATCACCACATGGGCTCAGGAACACTTCAGAAAACCACTGTCACTAAATACAGTTCATCGCTACAACTGTTAATGCAAATTAAAGCTCTACTATGCAAAGTGAAAGCCATTTATCAACAACATCCAGAAAGGCCGCCGGCTTCTCTGGGCCAGAGATCATCTAAGATGGACTGATGCAAAGTGGAAAAATGTTCTTTGGTCTGACGAGTCCACATTTCAAATTGTTTTTGGAAATATTCGACATCGTGTCATCCGGACCAAAGGGGAAGCGAACCATCCAGACTGTTATTGATGCAAAGTTCAAAAGCAATCTGTGATGGAATGGGGGTACATTAGTGCCCAAGGCATGGGTAACTTACACATCTGTGAAGGCACCATTAATGCTGAAAGGTACATACAGGTTTTGGAACAACATATGCTGCCAGTTAAGCGCCGTCTTTTTCATGGACACCCCTGCTTATTTCGGCAAGACAATGCCAAGCCATATTCAGCACGTGTTACAACAGCGAAGCTTCGTAAAAAAAGAGTGCGGGTACTTTCCTGGCCTGCTTGCAGTCCAGACCTGTCTCCCATCGAAAATGTGTGGCGCATTATGAAGCGTAAAATGCGACAGAGGAGACCCAGACTGTTGAACGACTGAAGCTCTACATAAAAAAAGAATGGGAAAGAATTCCACTTTCAAAGCTTAAAGAATTAGTTTCCTCAGTTTCCAAGAGTTTATTGAGTGTCGTTAAAAGAAAAG
Organism: Nerophis ophidion; assembly: GCF_033978795.1. Lineage (NCBI taxonomy): Eukaryota > Metazoa > Chordata > Actinopteri > Syngnathiformes > Syngnathidae > Nerophis > Nerophis ophidion. Next base: position 19,894,379 of record NC_084629.1, read on the forward strand.
GTAATGTAACACAGTGGTGAACATGCCCTTGCCCAACTACTTTGGCAGGTGTTGCAGCCATGAAATTCTAAGTTAATTATTATTTGCAAAAAAAATAGGAAAATGATTTGCATATCATTGCACCGTGGCAGAGGAGTTAGTGCGTCTGCCTCACAATACGAAGGTCCTGAGTAGTCAGGGTTCAGTCCCGGGCTCGGGATCTTTCTGTGTGGAGTTTGCATGTCCTCCCTGTGAATGCTTGGGTTCTTTCCGGGTACTCCGGCTTCCTCCCACTTCCAAAGACATGCACCTGGGGATATGTTGATTGGCAACACTAAATTGGCCCTAGTGTGTGAATGTGAGTGTGAAAGTTGTCTGTCTATCTGTGTTGGCCCTGCGATGAGGTGGTACTTGTCCAGGGTGTACGCCACCTTCCGGCCGATTGTAGCTGAGATAGGCACCACCTCCCCCGCGACCCCAAAGGGAATAAGCGTTAAAGAATGGATGGATGGATGTATTCCGTTTATATTTACATCTAACACAAATTCCCAACTCATATGGAAACGGGGTTTGTATATACATACTCTGCAAATATAAAAATAGTAAGCTTTTTTTTCCATTTTTGGGGGGAATTTTCTGATTGTAATTGTTTTTTTATCTTCATTATTTACTTCTGGAGTACTGTACTGGAGAGGAGGCTACGCCGGATAGTCGAACCTCGGATTCAGGAGGAACAGTGTGGTTTTTGTCCTGGTCGTGGAACTGTGGACCAGCTCTATACTCTCGGCAGGGTTCTAGAGGGTGCATGGGAGTTTGCCCAACCAGTCTACATGTGCTTTGTGGACTTGGAGAAGGCATTCCACCGTGTCCCTCGGGAAGTCCTGCGGGGAGTGCTCAGAGAGTATGGGGTATCGGACTGTCTTATTGTGGCGGTCCGCTCCCTGTACGATCAGTGCCAGAGCTTGGTCCGCATTGCTGGCAGAAAGTCGAACACATTTCCAGTGAGGGTTGGACTCCGCCAAGGCTGTCCTTTGTCACAGACTCTGTTCATAACTTTTATGGACAGAATTTCTAGGCACAGTCAAGGCATTGAGGGGTTCCGGTTTGGTGGCCGCGGGATTGGGTCTCTGCTTTTTGCAGATGATGTGGTCCTGATGGCTTCATCTGGCTGGGATCTTCAGCTCTCACTGGATCGGTTCGCAGCCGAGTGTGAAGCGACCGGAATGAGAATCAGCACCTCAAAGTCCGAGTCCATGGTTCTCGCCCAGAAAAGGGTGGAAGGCCATCTCCGGGTTGGGGAGGGGACCCTGTCCCAAGTGGAGGAGTTCAAGTACCTAGAAGTCTTGTTCGTGGGTGAGGGAAGAGTGGATCGTGAGATCGACAGGCGGATCGGTGCGGCGTCTTCAGTAATGCGAACGTTGTACCGATCCGTTGTGGTGAAGAAGGAGCTGAGCCGGAAAGCAAATCTCTCAATTTAACGGTCGATCTACGTTCCCATCCTCACCTATGGTCATGAGCTTTGGGTCATGACCGAAAGGATAAGATCACGGGTACAAGCGGCCGAAATGAGATTCCTCCGCCGTGTGGCGGGGCTCTCCCTTAGAGATAGGGTGAGAAGCTCTGCCATCCGGGAGGAACTCAAAGTAAAGCCGCTGCTCCTCCACGTCGAGAGGAGCCAGATGAGGTGGCTCAGGCATCTGGTCAGGATGCCACCCGAACGCCTCCCTAGGGAGGTGTTTAGGGCATGTCCAACCGGTAAGAGGCCACGGGGAAGACCCAGGACACGTTGGGAAGACTATGTCTCCCGGCTGGCCTGGGAACGCCTCGGGATCCCCCGGGAAGAGCTAGACCAAGTGGCTGGAGAGAGGGAAGTCTGGGCTTCCCTGCTTAGGCTGTTGCCCCCGCGACCCGAACTCGGATAAGCGGAAGAAGATGGATGGATGGATGGATGGATATTTACTTCAAGTAATTACAGTATGTCTTTATATAATTTTTTTATTAATACAAAAAAATATTAATTATTTTGTCCAAAAGGGGGCACATTTCAATTTCTTAGACACGCTCTGCACTTGAAATTTTTACACACATTTGTTATTTCATATGTTGACCAGAGGCGGAGCACTTTTAAAACTGACACACAGTCAGGTTAAAAAATCCCTCCTTTTTGGGACCACACTAATTTCACCACCAGGAGTGCAAATGAGACATTCTCTATTAGATGCAATGGTTTTCCGTATTGGGGCCATGATTTGGGTCCTAACTTGTTCACTGGTCCTCATATGGAAGGTACTTTTCCTTGTTGATGTCTCAAGAAGGGTAGAAATACAAGAACCCACACACACACGTGCACATTATTGACACTGTTTGAAAAGTAGAAAAACGATGCCCATTCTAAAAGACCATAGTTAGCAGGTGTAGTGTAAACAACAGCTGTATACAATAACAACACACTATTGCGTCATCTGGCGTGCTGACTCTGCACATTCTAATTGTGTTGTGTTTTCAAAGCTACTTTAACAGCCGTAGCTACAAAAAAAAATGGGGAGCTTGGCGCAGGATCGCCTGTTGAGGATCCATACAGCACGTTACAGGAGACCAAGAAGGTAACTTCATTTTGGTGTTTGCGACACATTTACCCATGGTGGCTCGTCAGAGATACATTTGTATCGCCATAATAGCATTTGTAGCTCATAAACACATCATAATGGGACTGTGAAGGCAGCTTGTGGTTACAACTCGGTCCCTGATAGCGATATCAAAACAAAAAAAATCAATCTTCAAATTAATCACGATTCTTATTTGTAATGATTCTTTATCGATTCAAAAAATATATATATGAATACATGTACATATACAAAAAAAAAAAAAATGTAGCTGAGATAGGCGCCAGCGCCCCCCGCGACCCCGAAAGGGAATAAGCGGTAGAAAATGGATGGATATATATATATATATATATATATATATATATATATATATATATATATATATATATATATATATATATATATATATATGTATATATACCCACACACACACACACAATTCTTTTCACATCTGTTTTGTCTAGCCACTTTATTAAATTAAAAAAAAGTTTTTATTTTAAGTAATATAGAAATGTATCAGAGCGGTTTATTTATTTTATGGAGGAATCAAAAAGTATTGATTTTGATTCAAGAATCGTCTATGAATCATACTTTACCACCGCGACTCGAATCGTGTGGTGCCCAAAAATCCACAGCTCAAGTACCTGATAAAACTTTTTTCACTTATATCAAAATTGGAGGCTTGAATCTTAGTGGAGGCCCTTAGGGATGATATTTTCGTTCACTTTTGTCTAAAAGTGTCAAATTTGGCGCATGTGTAGCTCAGTGCATACTTAAATGATTTAGCTAGGGCGCCCGTGCCGGTGACCTTTGGGGTCGCCACAGCGGCCAATCAAATATGACCAACACTTGTAATAGCTTGTGTCCCTAACATTTGAAACATATGAGCTACAAATGTAAACTTGGTGTCTATTTCATGTGTTTTGAAAATTAGAAATGTGTTGGAATGCTCATTTTTATTTTTGGGTGTGTCTAGACCCCTAATTTGCATATTTCCAAGTGGTGTTTTGCTATTCTAAAGACATTGGACGTAACTTAGGCATTGTTGTGAGTATACCTGGTGCAACATGCATGATTCCTTTCTAATGTTTATATGAAATTTTCACATAGCACACAATGAATACCACTGGTTTGGGGATGACTTGATCAAAGCTTCTTAGGACTTAATAAGGAGGGGACAGCATAATCCTCATGCTTTCGAGCCTCTTTAACACGAGAACTACTACAGTAGCTTCTGCAGCGTTTGTGGTATTTGGCCTCATTTAATACAGGTGTTGATGCGATACCTGAACCATCATTCAATGGATCAATTGTGACATTTATACATGAAGGTATAGCATTCGCAATTTCAATGAAATCTTTGACATCCTTTTCTAGCGACAAAAGTCCTTCACTTGTGGGTGTTTGTTTGTAAGGGGTCATCAGACTGTAATTGGCAGAGACAACATAAATCCCAATTGATGCTGCTGCTGCTACTATTACTATCAGATGACGTGGAGGCCATATTGTTTGTTAATAGCTACACTGAAAAATGCATTACATGAAAATAAAGTTGGGCGGTGGTAACACAGACTTTCTCCATTTTTAATAATGTTACAATGAAATACTGTATTTTACGGACTATAAGTCGCAGTTTTTTTCATAGTTTGGCCAGGGGTGCGACCTATACTCAGGAGCGACTTGTGTGAAATTATTAACACATTACCGTAAAATATCAAGTAATATTATTTAGCTCATTCACATAAGAGACTAGACGTATAAGATTTCATGGGATTTATCGATTAGGAGTGACAGATGTTTTGGTAAACTTATAGGATGTTCTATATGTTATTGTTATTTGAATGACTCTTACCATAATATGTTACGTTAACATACCAGGCACCTTCTCAGTTGGTTATTTATGCGTCATATAACGTACACTTATTCAGCCTGTTGTTCACTATTCTTTATTTTAAATTGCCTTTCAAATGTGTATTCTTGGTGTTGGGTTTTATCAAATAAATTCCCCCAAAAATGCGATGTATACTCCAGTGCGACCTATTTATGTTTTTTTCCTTCTTTATTATGCATTTCCAGCGGGTGTGACTTATACTCCGGAGCGACTTATACTCCGAAAAATACAATACATCTGTAGCTTTACATTTTATCTGTGATATGTGCAATACATTTTGGTAGATATTGGCTACGTTGTTAATATGGAAATTAAAGTGCTCTAGTAAATAAATAATCATAAATCTGATCATTCCAGTATTTTTCTTAGGCTCAAAAAACCTAAAATAGTTTGCCAAAAGTATCAAAAGTTAAGGTACACCTAATTTTTACATAGCCGCCCTCTTGGAAACATGTCAATTAGGTGTCTAGACACACCCAATCATAAAGATAATTTTTCCATCATATTTCTAATTGTCAAAAAACATGAAATAGACACAAAGTTTGGATTTGTAGCTCATGTGGTTCAAATGTAGAGGCAAAAGCGCGTTCAGGTGGTGGCCATATTGGATCAGCCGCTGTGGCGACCCCAAAGGTCAGCGGCCCGGGTGCCCTAGCCAAATCATTTAAGTATGCCCTGCGCTACACCTGTGCCAAATTTGGCGCTTTTAGACAAAAGTGAACGAACACACTCTAAAATCTCCCTAAGGGCCCCCATTATCTTGGCCGATACCGATATTAATCCGATATCATATGAGCATGAATCACACAATTTTTAATTGCTTTGTCATGAGAAATGTTTTAAAGGTTTGATCAAGTTAAATGAGTCAAACAAAGAACAATGGTCAGTATTAAAAAAAATAACTTATTTATTATCAACCTTCTGGTGTGGACTTATGCTGTCTTTAAAATTGAAACTAAGTGCCTGTTTATTGTTGGCGACACCTACTGGCCACAATATTTCATCAAGTTACACCCAGTAAATTGAATGATGCGGACACGTTTGTTACTGGATACTTCCCAATGCGATTCGGCCTTGGATATTTTGTACATGTAAGTAATATGCCAAAGAAAAAGCAAAAAAAACAATTTTTGACATTTATGACATTAAATTTCACACCTAAGCAGTTTTGTATATTTTCCAGATTATTTGGATGGTATTAGCACAAAATAGGTTTGTAATGTCAAGGTTCTGCTTTAACTTTGTCATGCTTGAAAACTTTCATTTTAGCCTCCTGAGAACCAGCGTCCTTTGTAGTGGACACCTTGTCATTTTTGTGTGTCAGTTACACATTTTGGGAACAAACGCAAACCCTATTATGGAAAACAAATGTCCACAGCAGTGGACACGGCACCTACAGTATATTTCTGTGCAATGTCTGACTAAATTACTTTGTTTTAAATTAGATATAGTACAGAACCTGTGTCTTCTGCAGGGGACATTTAAAGTTAGGTGTGGCGAAATTATTCTCTGCATTTGACCCATAACCCTTGATCACTCCCTGGGAGGTGAGGGGAGCAGTGAGCAGCAGCGGTGGCCGCGCCCGGGAATCATTTTTCGGTGATTTAACCGCCAATTCCAACCCTTGATGCTGAGTGCCAAGCAGGGAGGTAATGGGTCCCATTTTTATAGCATAGGGGACATTTATAGTTTGTCTTACTTTTGTCAGAGTTACACATTTTGTACAAATATAACCATGTTTTGCAAAACAAATTGATCTCAGGAGGTTAAAGGGTCTACATTTCTGCATAATTTACATCATTTCGGCATTGGCAAAAGATAACTTGTATCAGAAGTCAGTAATGATTGCCAAAAACATCTAAAATAGGAAGTTTTTAGGAAAAGAAAGGCCAAAAATAAAAGGCTCATATCAAAAAACCTTCCCCTATCCGCCCCCGACACAAAGAGGAATTTCCTGGCAGGAGGCGGGAGAACTTTTCCACATTAAGAGACTGTGATAGTCCGAGACGTGAAAACGGCAACCTGATTTGACTTCTGACATGACTAGCGGAGGCATATTTACAGCCATGACACGGCGCCGCCATGGGGAGTGCCACATGGGGTGTAATGTAACGGGGAGAGCGCATGTTTGATCCCCAAAACAAACGTCGAACCGCATTTAGCCCCCGAAGGTCAAACAGTGGCGCTTGCAAAACAACAAAGGATAGTGATAGCTACACAAGTCTGTGGGATCACTCTTTAGCCCCACCCACCAAATTCATGTTTGGTATCAAACTTCTTACAGTATCCGGGACCATATTTCAGTGTCGTAAAGATACAGGAATTAAAGTTCAATTTACTCAAAAAGTGGTGTAACATGAACATGGATGCACACAACGTTGTGGGGCGGCCACATGTTAAACATACAGTACTGCCAAATAAGGATTTTTGCACAACCCGGCAAACCAAAAAGGTATGAACTCATGACCTCATTGTTAAAAAAAAAGATTATTTTGCAAACTAAGTCTGACTTGAAATTTCTCACACAGCTCTTCAAAAACACCCAGAATAACTTCAGGCTGTTTATTCCAAATTGCCACAATATTTGGACACGTGGACTTTACAATCAAGCGTGTGTAAAATGGATCAATACTGCTTGAAAAACATGGCCGCCATCAAGCAAAACATCTCAAACCTCTCAAACCTTTTTTCACCAACGACCACCTCAAAAGACACTTGGCTTGCCAAGTACAGTAGCGTAGTAGGCTTAGGTATTCATTAATAACAAGGCAGAGTTTTTACTTAACAAGTGCCGTAAATTCTGGATTTCCTACACTTTGAACCCTACGGCTTATTAGACGCTGCAGCCAATTTGTGGATTTGTCTTCGCTGATGGCCATAGTATAAGAGTTTTTTCAAATTAAAAAACCAAGCAAGTACTCTAAGAATGTGTTTTATTGTTTGTGCTATGGTATCTTTGGCGCGTTCAGTGTCCTTCCATTTAGTGCTTTCAACCAGAAGTAGAGAACCGTTCAGTCTTCTAGCGGTCCATAGCGGTCCTACTCGTATGTATTCTTCAGTCATCACTCCAACAAGTTTTATAATATAACTAAAAACAATTCTTACTTATTTAACCATCCCATGTGTGATGTCAGTAGGAGGGTTTTAATGCATATCATGATGTAATAAAGCTAGCGCCATTAGCATGAGCTAATGCGCTCACACGTTTACGAGCGTCTGCGTTAGCATTATTAACTAACAACGGAAATATTTTTGTATTGTTTCAGTTTCACAAATTACTCAGTAAATTCACCAAAACGTCACCGTGGAGTTATCGAGTCTGTTTAGCTGATTGGAGAGCGAGCTTGCAAAGCTGGTTGGTCCATGACCATGACTTCTGTTTTGTTTGATCAGCCGTTTTACTGCCTTGTTACAGACACCATTTGGAAATATTTACATTATGTAAATAAACATATTTATGTGTAAATAACTCATTTCACAACGTATATATCTGTGACTAATAGTCCGGTGCGGCTAATAAATGGAAAAAAAATGTTTTCCCTAAAAATTAGTGGGTGCGGCTTATATACCGACACGGCACGCCTTATAGTCCAGAAAATACGGTGTAATAAATATTTCGCGCCACTGAAACATTACACAGTTTGAACAGTAACACTGTGTTTGAATGTAGGAAAATAAAACACTGTGGTTTAATCAAGTGATTCTTTGGCGTACCACTAGATCAGGAGTGTCAAATTGTTTTTTATTGAGGGCCACATCGTAGTGATGACTGACGTCGGAGGGCCGATCGTAATACTGACTAATATATTATTTTTAACAGACTGTATTTCAAAAACCCAGATTATTAGTTAAAAAACCGTCAGCTCAGTTGCCAGAATTTTACTGTAACATTTCTGGTTGTTGTAACGGTATATTACTGTAGGTCAAAAAAAAACAAAAAACAATACCACAGGTCTGCTGAGCTGACAGGTTTTTTTTTACGTATAATATTATTGCAGCACACAACTTGATTGATTACTTGCTTTGAAATCATAAATTAAGCAGGTAATTAACTATGTGTTTTAATTTTTATTATATATTTGTTTGGAATGTAGAGTATGATAGCATAATATTTGTTGCATTATTAGACAAAGATTGAAATATATGCATTTGCAAGCAGTCCTCTAAATGCCCTTTTACTGTCAAAATGGAAAAATCGAATACATTTAGTAAAAAAAAAAAAAGGTAAAGTATTTTATTGATGCATATTATTTTTGCAGGCCATATAAAATATTACGGCAGGACAGCTCTGGCCCACGGGCCTTGAATTTGACATCTAGGCACTAAATGGCACCCTTTTAGACTGAATGACATAGTCTAAAACGGTGCTGCCACCAACAACTAATCTTCTAAAGACCAATCTTCCGACTCATTTTTTAAAATAACAAACGAAGAAAAAAAGTTATTTTGAGGATTTGTACTCATGTAACGTTTAGGTGTTCAAAACAGTGTATATGTAAGGCCATGTTCACACTGCAGCTCAATTCCCAGTTTTTTTTGCTCATAATAATAATAATAATCACTTATTTACAATAACATGCATCGCATTTTTCCGTGTGAATCCGATTGTTCCAAATACCACCCAGGCTTCTTTCGTATGTGGCTATAACTCCAACTAGTATCAGACATGTCACAATCGAATCTTGCTCATTCCGTCCATACATCATGAAAAAGCAACAGATGTAATCATTCTTTGCAAAAATCAATGGTTGCCAAGATAAGTATTGGACGAATGAGCAGCAAACAGGTAAAAATAAAAAAGGTTGTCCTTACACTCTGGGACGATAAAATCATAACGATATAAATCACGATAAATACATAATCGATTTTAAATAGAAAATGCATTTCACAAAATAGTGTGTGTGTATATATATATATATATATATATATATATATATATATATATATATATATATACACATATATATATCTTTTTTTTTCTTTTTCTTTTTAATTGATTTATTTTTTCTTCGTTGGAAGAAACCGGAAGTTTGGTGCACCATCTTGTTAATTCTATTCACGGAGTGAGTAGTGAAAGTGTGGAATTGTGGATAAAAGAGGAAAAGTCACCTGGACAGTATTGTATTGGATATTTTCAAAATGGACCGCAGTCAGACCACTGAGGTCTGTAAATGATGCCTACACACCACCTTAACCGTGCTCACCCTTTAGAGCACAGCTGTAACATCGTGGCACTAACCCTGCGGAAAAAAGTTATTCCCAGGTTTCTCTTAGTTTACATTTTGCAGTATTTTCTTACACTTTAATAAAAATGTTTTTGACACATTCCATATTTTGCACCTTCATTTTGACAGATGATTGTTAATTTAATTTTGTTTACATAGTTTCCATAATTGTGCTGACATTTCCTCTCCTTTTTACCTTGATAGCTGATGGGGTTATAATACATGTTATATTTTTTTCCTGGTCCTTATTTTCCAAATACTTAGCGATATCGACTGATACAATACACGTATATCGTGATACAGTTTTCAGCCATATCACCCAGCCATAACCAAACTACACCAGGTTTGTTTGCAGCTTGGTGTCAAAACTGTTTTTTTAGACGGGTGGGGCCTAAAAAGCAACTAAACCTGCAGAAAATAGTTCTCAAGTTTCTCTATGTTTACATTTTCACACTTAGCACTATTTTTCTACACTTTATGAATCATTTCTTACATGTTCATTATTTTTTCACCTTCATTTTAAGAAATTATTAAGTGTTAAATGTGATTTTCCAATTATGTTGACATTGTTTTTCATGTTTGTGTTGACATTTCCTTTCTTTTCTGCCTTGATATCTGAGGGATTATAAATATCTTCTGGTCCGTCCGTAAGTGATAAAAAAAATAGCAATATTATCGATAAGTAATAAAAAACACGTATATCGTGATACAGTTTTCAGAAATATTGCCAGCCCTACCTTGTTAACGTCCAAGAGCTCTAGCTTAGCAGTTAGCTATAGCTTTTTTGTATCCTCCTTTGGTATGTCCAGTTATCCCATGTCTTCTAGTTCTCCAGTGATAACAATACGTGTAATCAAATATATGTATTGCGACGTCCACTTCAAGTACGTACCGACCTCTGGGGACTTGGCTCTGCAATCCCGTCCAAGTATGTTCAAACCCGTCGACTAATCCCAGTGTACTACTTGGCACCAAAAAAATCTAAATATAATAATCGGAATAATAATATATAGTAATAATAATTCACATTAATTAATTAATTTATATATTACAAAATAATTAATATTAATGAATAATCTTTAATAATAATTATAAATAAATAAATAAAATGTATATAATTAAAAACACATCTGGCAGCGCTACCAAAAAGACCATTAACAATCATCTTCTTTGACGCTATGAATTCTCGTCTTATTTCGGTGGGGGTGTCCCCGGCAACAAGCGCAGTGAGAGAAGTGTTGCCATTAAAGCATCTTTGGGAAGCCCGTTGCCTTAAGACGAGGCTGGCGGGGAAAGTAAAGTAGGGCAGCAGGGTTTTATACTCCAGTTAACCCTCCACACTTCTGGGACTCGCTGGACCGGACTGTGGCCCACTTTGCTGCAGCACTGTCGGTCCCAATTAGTCCACCTCACCTCCCCCTTGGGGAAGTGCATGCTACTGAGATCGAGGGATGGGCGATACAGCCTCACGATATTTATTGTAGCCTATTGCGATACCGATAAAGATATAACAATGTATTATTTGGCATGAAAACAATAATAAACTTTTTTGAGATAGGCTACAAAGTCTCCCTATTTAAGCTGCTTGATATATGCGATAACATATTATGTCATTTCCAGTTTAATACTTTATCAAAAGTATTATTAATAATGATTCAAACCTAACAAAAACGCAGGATGGTTGTGTAACAATATCAATTACATATTTTAATAATTTCCTATATTTAGAATCACTGCAATTAAACAGATAATAAAGACTTGGAAGGAGATCTAGCTAGTAGAACATCCTGGACGACAGCCATGTCACAGAATATGAAATGGAAAAAAAATGTACATTTGGTATAAGAGGAAGAAATGAAGATATTTAATAAGTTATATCGGCAAGATGTCTAACATAAAAATAGATAAAGTTGACAGTATATAAATAGAATGTATATATATATATATATATATGATATGTATATATGATAAGCATATGCTTATGTATCCATATCTATGTATAACAAAATAAATGAAGCTGAGATGTAAACCTGGAAAATTGGCTAAAAAAAGTGAGCATGCTAAAATATTAACTCTAGTATGGGTTAAGTGCCAAAATATATTACTCTGTGATGTATACATGAAAAATGTTTTTCAAAAGTTAGCATGCTAACGTTAGCATCCATTAAGTTATAAAATATGACTGGTGTTTACCTATAGCATTTGTTTAAAAAGCTAGCCTAAAAACATTAGCATGCTAACAGATAAAATTTGTCAGGTGACAAAATCAATGACGCTGAAATGTAAACCTCGAAAATTGGCTAAAAAAAAAAAAGCGAGAATGCTAAAACACTAACTGTAATTTGCCTCGAGTACCAAAATATATTAAGCTGCCATGTGTACCTGAAAAATGTGTTTAAAAAGTTAGCGTGCAAAATTTAGCATACATCAAGTATCAAAATATGACTGGTGTAAAAAAGCTACACTACCAACATGCATGCATGCCGGCAGGTAGCATTTGTCAAGTAACAAAATAAATGACGCTGAGACGTAAACCTGGAAAATGGGCTAAAAAAGCTAGCATGCAAAATACTATATTAACGTGAACCCCGACTTAAACAAGTTGAAAAACTTATTGGGGTGTTACCATTTAGTGGTCAATTGTACGGAAATATACTGAAATGTGCAATCTACTAATAAAAGTTTCAATCAATCAATCAATCAATCAATCAATCAAACTAACACTAGCATGGGTCAAGTACCAAAACATATTACTGTCAATTGTACGGAATATGTACTGAACTGTGCAATCTACTAATAAAAGTTTCAATCAATCAATCAATAAATCAATCAAACTAACACTAGCATAGGTCAAGTACCAAAACATATTACTGTGCGATGTATACATAAAAAATGTGTTTAAAAAGTTAGCATGCCAACATTAGCATGCATTAAGTATCAAAATATGACTTGTGTTTACCTATAACATTTTGTCAGGTAACAAACTAAATGACACTGACATGTAAATCTGGCAGAAAAAAGTGAAAATGCCAAAACACTAACTTTAATATGCCTCAAGTACCAAAATAAATTAATTTGCAATGTGTATAGATTTGGGAGTGTCTTTTTACCATTGACCATTATTGTATGAAAGACTACACCAAAAAACTTGCAATTTATTATTATTACTCCGTCGCAAAATCTTGGCGTGCTCCAAAGCTCACATTTTCATCTGATCGGAACAGTTCCAGTGTCAAAAGGTTTGGCCTGGCCGGGAAAAGCAATCTCCCACCCCCAAAAAAACAACAGAAAAAAAAACAGATTACCCAGAATTCCTGGTTTTACAGCACATTATTCCCCATTGAAAATGAATGGGCCATTTTTCGAACATGCACAATTCTCACATTTCTCAACTGAATCAACTGTTCCAAAATCCACACAATCATCTCACCTTGGACAATCAAACTACCTTTTTCCAAGTTCATGAAGATTTCCAAATCCCTATTTCCCCTCTTCCTGGAAAGTTTTCACAGTCCACAATTGTCAGCCGGTTTGGACTATTCCACCTTCAAAACATTCTTCTTGATTAGGACAATCGTAAAAAGTTTCCAGTTTTCCCCAAATTCCAGGAATTCCGATACAACAATTCAAATTCAAACTGTGACTATGTAAAAAATTTTCAAACGATTCAGAAAATTCCAACACCAACCCATTCATATCATCTCAGACAATTGTGCTTGTATCAATATTTTCAAAAATTCCCGTTTTTCCCGAAATTTCCATTCAAATGAATGGATGTATTCATGGTTATAAAATGCCTAAAATTCTGAATTTTGCACCATTTTTTAACCGATTCCAACCTTTCAACTATCAACCCACACTACTCTTTACGTATGTCAAACACAAAACATGTTGTTCCTTTCCCAAAATTTCTTTTTTCTGGTCATTTTCTCCCGATTGACAATGAATGAGAAATATACAATCGACTGCATATCCCACATTTCCCATCCGATTCAAACCGTTCCAACATCCATACACTCCCCTCACCCTGGACATTCAAGCATTTCATAGGTGATAGAAATATCAATAATTATCGATATTGACCGATATAATACACTTATACCGTGATACAGTTTTCAGCCATATCGCCCAGCCATAACCAAACTACATCAGGTTTCCACCTCTGTTTGTTTGCAGCTTGTTGTCAAAACTGTTTTTTGGACGGGTGGGACCAGGAAAGCAACCATTTAAATTTTTTGGTAGCGATCCAAGAAATTCCTTTCACGCTCACTGATATCACGACACAAACTTTTACATCTTGCTCAGTTCCCTGTGAATAAACATTGATACAACGTTGATTATACATTTAGTTTTTTTGTTTTTTTTTTAAACTGACTTTTAAACAATGTTGCAAAATTAGTCGGGTTTGTAAACTGAGACAATGTTGATGTCCAACATTTGACCCACGTTATTGGTTGGGAAATGACCAAATTTCAACAGTCTAATCAACATCACAACCTAACATTGATTAAACGTTGTCAAAAAGCATGTTGTTTCAACGTTGTATTTGTATTGTAGAATATTGGTTGGGAAATGACCAAATTTCAATGGTCAAATCAACGGTAGAACTGGACATTGATTAAACTTTGTCAAAGAAACATTTTGCTTCAACGTTGTATATGTGTTTTATCCATCTATCCATCCATTTTCTACCGCTTATTCCCGGGGGGCGCTGGCGCCTATCTCAGCTACAATTGGGCGGAAGGCGGTGTACACCCTGGACAAGTCGCCACCTCATCGCAGGGCGTATTTGTGTTTTAGAATGACCAAATTTCAATGGTCCAATCAACGACACAACCTGACATTAAAGGCCTACTGAAATGAGATTTTCTTATTCAAACGGGAATAGCAGGTCCATTCTATGTGTCATACTTGATCATTTCGCGATATTTACCATATTTCTGCTAAAAGGATTTCGTAGAGAACATCGACGATAAAGTTCACAACTTTTGGTCGCTAATAGAAAAGCCCTGCCTGTACCTGAAGTATATGCGCGTGACGCCACTGGTTGCAGGGCTCCACACATATTCCCATTGTTTTTAATGGGAGCCACCAGCAGTAAGAGCAATTTGGACCGAGAAAGCGACAATTTCACCATTAATTTGAGCGAGGATGAAAGATTTGTGTATTAGGAATTGATAGTGAAGGAATCGGGAAAACAAAAAAAAAAGCGACGGCTCTGGGCGACGGCAGTGTGAGCGTTTCAGATGCAATTAGACACATTTACTAGGATAATTCTGGAAGATTCCTTATCTGCTTATTGTTTTAATAGTGTTTTAGTAAGATTTTAAAGATTGTAAATACATACCTCGAGGTCGGATGGCTGCGGTGAACACGAAGTGTCTCAAAGAGAAGCCGAGGAGCCAAGCTCACAGCTGCCGCTGCTGCAGGACGACGAATAATCCAATGATTTCTCCGGTAAGATATTTATCACAATTTCCCCATCCAAAAACATGCTGGTTGACGTCGAAAAAACATATTCGCTTGACCGCTCCGCTTCACAACAAACAAAGAAACATCGGCTGTGTCTCGGTGCTAAAGACAGCTGCAATACACTGCTTTCCACCAACAGCATTGTTTTTTATAGTCTCCATTATTAAATGAACATATTGCAAAAGATTCAGCAACACAGATGTCCAAAATACTGTGTAATTATGCGGTTAAAGCAGACGACTTTTAGCCGCGAGAGGTGCAGCTGCTAATATTTCCTGACAGTCAGTGACATAACGTGTACGCGTCATCATTCCGCAACGTTTTCAACAAGAAACTTGCGGGAAATTCAAAATTGCAATTTAGTAAACTAAAAAGGCCGTATTGGCATGTGTTGCAATGTTAATATTTCATCATTGATGTATAAACTATCATACTGCATGGTCGGTAGTAGTGGGTTTCAGTAGGCCTTTAATTAATCGTTGTTAAAAAGCAGGTTGTTTGAACGTTGCATTTGTGTTGTAGAATATTGGTTGTGATATGACTAAAATTCAACGGTCAAATCAACGTCACAACCCAACATTGAATAAGTGTTGTCAAAAAGCATGTTGCATTTGTGTTGTAGAATATTGGTTGTGATATGACTAAAATTCAACGGTCAAATCAACGTCACAACCTGACATTGATTAAACGTTGTCAAAAAGCATGTGGTTTCAACGTTATGTTGGAGTTGCTCAACGTCAGGACTTAATTCAACAAGTTCTCAACGTTGTTTTAAAGGCCTACTGAAACCCACTACTACCGACCACACAGTCTGATAGTTTATATATCAATGACGAAATATTAACATTTTAACACATGCCAATACGGCCGATTTAGTAAACTAAATTACAGTTTTAAATTTCCCGCGGAGTTTCTTGTTGAAAACGTCGCGGAATGATGACGCAGTGCGCATGACGTCTCGAGTTGGGACATATTAGCGCAGCACCACTAGCGGCTAAAAGTCATTTGTTTTCATCGTGCAATTACACAGTATTCTGGACATCTGTGTTGCTGAATCTTTTGCAATTTGTTCAATGAATAATTGAGAAGTCAAAGCAGAAAGATGGAGTTGGGAAGCTTTAGCCTTTAGCCACACAAACACACGGTGTTTCCTTGGTTAAAATTCCCGGAGGTGAAGCTTTACTATGGATCAGAGCGGTCAAGCAAACATGGTTCCCGACCACTTGTCACCCGACAGGTTTTGGTGAGAAAATTTTGGTAAAAAGTCGCCTCTTACCGGAGATCTGTGGAGCTTGCACCGTCCATGAAGCTGCCGTGACTTCCTCAGACACTGGCGTCAACACACCCGTGGCCATACCCCTCAACTATCAGGTACTATTTAACTCACTAAAACACTAGCAACACAATAGAAAGAAGGGATTTCCCAGAATTATCCTAGTAAATGTGTCTAAAAACATCTGAATCGTTCACAATGCAATCGCCTTTTTTTTTAACTTTATTTTTTTCATTTCTTTTTTTTCCCCTAGTCCTTCGCTATCAATATCCTCAGCCACAAATCTTTCATCCTCGCTAAAATTAATGGGGAAATTGTCGTTTTCTCGGTCAGAATAGCTCTTTTTGTTGGAGGCTCCCATTATAAACAATGTGAGGATGTGAGGAGCCATCACATGTGTCACGTCATCGTCTGCGACTTCCGGTAAAGGCAAGGCTTTTTTATTAGCGACCAAAAGTTGCAAACTTTATCGTCGATGTTCTCTACTAAATCCTTTCACCAAAAATATGGCAATATCGCGAAATAATCAAGTGTGACACATAGAATGGACCTGCTATCCCCGTTTGAATAAGAAAATCTCATTTCAGTAGGCTTTTAATGTCTTGTGCCTGCTGGGAAGCCTCAATCGCTGTATTGAAGTGTTTGCTATTCTAGTGGTTTGTGCTTTGGTTTTCCCCACATATACAACTCATGATCACATTCTAAAAAAAAAATCTTCCTAAAAATAATTTAGTGTAGAGTCTGCATTAATTCTGCAACTTTTTAGTGACTTCGCAGCTGTCATTGTTGGGGGGGGGGGGGGGGGGGGGGGTTGAATGGGTGGATACGCCCATGTGTGCGTCATTCCCTCACGCGTGCCACGCCTTGCTTGTGTCCGCCCCTGCACGCCTGGTCCTGGCCCTCCAGGCTGCGGCAACACAACCCAAAAGAGGCCGGCTGGAGGAGGGCTGTCAACCGGCTTCAGAGGCGCTGTCAGTCGGCTGGTTCGCATCCATTGCCGGTGTGCGTGTGTGTGTGTGTGTGTGTGTGTACTTTGGTGTGTGTGTGCGTGCGCACAGCCAGGCCCTGCGGCGTTCTAGTGCACGGAATAACGGCGTGCAAGGGCAGGAAGCAACGTGAATGCAACATTAGTGTCAAAAATAAATAAATAAATAATACATTTCCATTTTCCATCAATCGCTCTTTTTTTGTATGTGTTCACGCAGAGGAGGACACACACTGGAATAATTATCCAGTAAAATGTCATCGCTAGCTGTCGTTAGGAGGCGCAGAATGTGATGAAAATGGAAGAACAACGAACGCTGACACAAACAGATGCGTTAAGGCGATGGGGGGGAAAGAAGAAGAAAAAAAGATACTTACCGCCGTGATTTTGGGCGCCGAGCGAAGAAGCGACCGGTGCGGACCCCCAGCAGGGCGACGACCGAGGCTTGTGCCGGTTCGGTTCCCGGTTCAGGCAGACTCCTTTACCGTCACTCGGACCCCGTGTGCACCCCTTTAGCCGCCCGCCTGCTCGTACACTGCACGCAGAACGCTGCTGAGGCAAGTTAGCAGCTAAGCTACCGGGCCGACTTCCGGGTATGCTTTTCAAAGTAAAAGTCGCAGTAAACACGTCAATGGATACATTTGCGAACACGGAACCATGTTTAGGCCGAATGTAACCCCTCCACATGTTCACCAGTCTGTTTATCGTCAATTTGACTCACGTACGCGTTATTTCGACGGGCTTGTTTTCATAAAAAGCCTTGAAATCGACGTCATTCTTTCATACAGACCAGCTGCGGATCATCGACATATTGTTTTTATGTCTTTATTCCTCTTTGGTCTGTTCGCCCCAAACCCGCGAACAATACAAAAAGATTGAAACCGTATTTGGGGGACGTACGTAAATCCCGTCCACTTTTGATGTTCCGGTTGGACGCCGAATCCCGAAAAAAGTCCACGGGAGCGCACATCCCTGATGTCCTGAGCGCGTTCACAAATCTTTGTTTGTATTCTATTCTTTATTTTTCACATCATTGATCAAAACTTCCACCTTGTAACGTAAATAAAACTCAAACATACATCAAATAACATAAAAATAAGTCAAAACACATATAATAACGTACATATAAGTCATCTAATAACGTAATTAAGCCAAAACATACATCTAATAACGTAAATTTAAGTCAAAACATATATCTTAAACGCAAATATAAGTCAAAACATCTAATAAGGTGAATAAAAGTCAAACACACATCTGATAAGTCAATATAACTCAAACATACATCTAATAATGTGAATATAAATCAAATATACATCCAATAACGTAAATATAAGTCAAACATACATCTAATAATATCAATATAAGTCAACACATACATCTAATAACGTATATATCAGTCAAAACATACAATAACATAAATATAAGTCAAAACATGCATCCAATAACGTAAATATAAGTCCAAAACAAACATATTAACGAAATATAAGTCAAACATACATATAATAATGTCAATATAAGTCAAAACATACATCTAATAACGTAAATATCAGTCGAAACATACAATAATGTAAATATAAGTCAAAACATAAATCTAATAACATACAAAACCCGTTTCCACATGAGTTGGGAAATTGTGTTAGATGTAAATATAAACGGAATTCAATGATTTGCAAATCATTTTCAACCCATATTTAGTTGAATATGCTACAAAGACAACATATTTGATGTTCAAACTAAAACATTTTTTTTTTTTGCAAATAATCATTAACTTAAGAATTTGATGCCAGCAACACGTGACAAACAAGTTGGCAAAGGTGGCATTAAATACTGATAAAGTTGAGGAATGCTAATCAAACACTTATTTGGAAAATCCCACAGGTGTGCAGGCTAATTGGGAACAGGTGGGTGCCATGATTGGGTATAAAAACAGCTTCCCAAAAATTGCTCAGTCTTTCACAAGAAAGGATGGGGCGAGGTACACCTCTTTGTCCACAACTTCATGAGCAAATAGTCAAACAGTTAAAGAACAACGTTTCTCAAAGTGCAATTGCAAGAAATTTGGGGATTTCAACATCTACGGTCCATAATGTCATCAAAAGGTTCAGAGAATATGGAGAAATCACTCCACGTAAGCGGCATGGCCAGAGACCAACATTGAATGACCGTGACCTTCGATCCGTTAAACGGCACTGTATCAAAAACCGACATCAATCTCTAAAGGATATCATCACATGTGCTCAGGAACATATCAGAAAACCACTGTCACTAAATACAGTTTGTCGCTACATCTGTAAGTGCAAGTTAAAGCTCTATACAAAGCGAAAGCCATTTATCAACAACATCCAGAAACGCCGCTGGCTTCTCTGGGCCCGAGATCATCTAAGATGGCCTGATGTAAAGTGGAAAAGTGTTCTGTGGTCTGACGAGTCCACATTTCAAATTTTTTTGGGGAAATATTCGACATTGTGTCATCGGGACCAAAAGGGAAGCGAACTATCCAGACTGTTATCGACGCCAAGTTCAAAAGTCAGCATCTGTGATGGTACGGGGGTGCATTAGTGCCCAAGGCATGGCTAACTTACACATCTGTGAAGGCACCATTAATGCTGAAAGGTACATACAGGTTTTGAAACAACATATGCTGCCGACTTAGCGCCAACATTTTCATGGACGCCCCTGCCTATTTCAGCAAGACAATGCCTAGCCACATTCAGCACATGTTACAAAAGCGTGGCTTCATAAAAAAAGAGTGCGCGTACCTTCCTGGCCCACCTGCATTCCAGAACTGTCTCCCATCGAAACTGCGGCGCAATATGAAGCGTAAAATACGACAGCAGAGAACCCGGACTGTTGAACAACTGAAGCTCTACATAAAACAAGAATGGGAAAGAATTCCACTTTTAAAGCTTCAACAAATAGTTTCCTCAGTTCCCAAACATTTATTGAGTGTTGTTGAAAGTAAAAAGGTGATGTAACACAGTGGTGAACATGCCCTTTCCCAACTACTTTGGCACGTGTTGCAGCCATGAAATTCTAAGTTAATTATTATTTGCAAAAAAATAAAAAATAAAGTTTATGAATTTGAACATCAAATATCTTGTCTTTGTAGTGCATTCGAATGAATATGGGTTGAAAAAGATTTGCAAATCATTGTATTCCGTTTATATTTACATGTAACACAATTTCCCAACTCATATGAAAAGGGGGTTTGCACATCTAATAACGTAAATATAAGCCAAAACATACATCTAATAACGTAAATATAAGTCAAAACACACATCCATCCATCCATTTTCTACCGCTCTTACAACGTAAATGTAAGTCAAAACATACATCTAATAATGTAACTATAAGTCAAAACATATATACAATAACACATATAAGTCAAAACATACATCTAATAAATGGGGGGTCGCTGGAGCCTATCTCAGCTGCATTCGGGTGGAAGGTGGGTTACCCCCTGGACAAGTCGCTAACTTATCGCAGTAAACAAAAATACCACAGCTGCTCTTTCAGTCTTTTCATATGAAAGTCTGACCTCTAGTGGAGAACTAGGAAAAATGCACGATTTTTAATGGGTAAATACTGAAGCCTGCCAGCAGGGAGCGACAAAGATGACATAAACAAAACGTCTATTTTTGTCAATCGTAAATAACATTTATTAGAGCAAATGTAAATGTTATTGCGTGGAAGTCGAAATATAACATAAGATAATTACAAACACTAAATTAAAAAATAATTTGGTGGTCCTGTCAACAGAGAGCAGCATTTCCCTTGATATATAATAAATACATGCTCGCATTAGTCTGCTGTAGGGATCTCGATATTGTATCAACACATCCACGATATCTACAATAACAATATTCCATCCATCCATTTCTACCTCTTTGTCCCTTTTGTGTAATGTATATTCCCAATACACAAACATAACAAATTACCTCATCCCAAATTCTTACCGTATAATTTTTTAAAAGTTACTGTGTAATGCAATGAATGCATTTTTGTTTGAAGGCGAACAAATCTAATTTATAATTTAGGCAATACCGCCAATGACCAACAAAGGGCAGCATTCTCTCTCTCTGCAAATAAAGATATATTAATGGCCGACATTAGTTGACTGAGTGTTTGTTGTCTTGCGGTTTAAATGAATACATCAATGTATTTTCAATAAAAATAAACAGTTTATGTGGTATTTTATTTTAATGAAAATAGTAGTACCAAATTGTTCTGTTTATATAATACCGTCAGTTGCCAGTTGCCTTTAATTCTGTATGTAAAAATATAAGCTAGTAAAAACTGGTACATTGTATACATTATTGGGTGATGTACCGTAATAATAGAACTATTTGGTGGTTTCATGTTTACAGTAATAGTGGCCAATACAGACGACAATAGTTATTCAGTTGTAAAACTGCTGCTGACCAACAGAGGGCAGCATTTTCTCTTTCACTGTACACCGCACAAGCTCGCAATATAACTGATGCTCGCTAGGTTGACTCAGACTTGCCAAACCTCCCGGATTTTCTGGGACACTCCCGAAATTCAGCGCCTCTCCCGAAAACCTCCCGGAAGAAATTTTCTCCCGAAAATCTCCCGAAATGTAGCTGGAGCTGGAGGCCACGCCCCCTCCAGCTCAAACATGCAGAGTTCGAAGCTTGAAAAGGAGGATTGCATGCGGATCTGACGGCATTTAAAATAATTTTTAAAAACGACTGCTAATCCTTCTTTTCGACCGGACGACCGCGGAGAATTAAAGTAGGAACACTCCGGAGGCAGAAGTTCATTAAGAGGGGCGGATTAAGCGGCTCTCAGCCATGTTTCCGTCACACAGAGGAAGTCAAGTCCGCCGCCCGCGGGAAGTGAAGAAATCCTTCAGGATAAACGTTTTGTTTGTCAAAGATCTTGCGTTCACAAGACTGAACCTGGCGGGGGCCAGCACGTCCAAGGGCGCAGCTAACCCAGGTGGGGCCCGACACACAGCCCGCAGGTGGCAGGGGAGAGGAGCCACGAGGCGGTAAAGGAAGGCAGGAATCCGGCCGGGTGAAAAAGCTGACTGGGACGTCGAAAAACCAACATCGAAGTTGATCATATCAGTGGGAATGGGGCAAAGATCCAACAGAGTTTGGCAGTCATACACAAGCAGTGAGCTGACAGAGACGAAAATAGACGCAAAATACACAAAAACAAACAGAGCTGACAGCGAGAGACGTCAGGGCAAAGCACATACTGGCGCCATCTTCTGGAAACTCGGAAGTGACGTTACCCAAATAGTGAAAGGTAAGTGTTGTTGTTGTTTTCTTTGTACCAAGCAAGCACAGTACAGTTAGTAGAACGACAGTGTTTTTATTACTGTGTATTTGATAGGTGCTGTCTGAAATTCAACTATTTTTTATATATATATAATAAAATACAAATATATAGATATGATTCACTGAAAGTTAAGTATTTCATATATATATATATATACACATTTATATGTATATTAGGGGTGTGGTAAAAATCGATTTGAATACGAATCGAATCGAATACATTGTGCGATTCAGAATCGATTCTCATTTTTATAAAATCGATTTATTTATTCTTATTTAAAAAAATGCATTCTTTATTTTTTTATTTTTTTTATTTTATCAATCCAACAAACCACTACACAGCAATACCATAACAATGCAATCCAAATTCCAAAACCAAACCTGACCCAGCAACACTAAGAACTGCAATAAACAGAGCAATTGAGAAGACACAAACACGACACAGAACAAACCAAAAGTAGTGAAACAAAAATGAATATTATCAACAACAGTATCAATATTAGTTATAATTTCAGCATAGCAGTGGTTGAAAATCCCTCACTAACATTATCATTAGACATTTATAAAAAAAAAAGAACAATAGTGTCACAGTGGCTTACACTTGCATCGCATCTCATAAGCTTGACAACACACTGTGTCCAATGTTTTCACAAAGATAAAATAAGTCATATTTTTGGTTCGTTTAATAGTCAAGACAAATTTACATTATTGCCATCAGTTGATAAAACATTGTCCTTTACAATTATAAAAGCTTTTAAAAACAATGTTTTTTTACTCTGCTTGCATGTCAGCAGACTGGGGTAGATCCTGCTGAAATCCTATGAATTGAATGAATACAGAATCGTTTTGAATCGGAAAAATAGCATCAGCCATCAGACTGTATAATGTATATGTTCCTTCTTGACTGTACCCTAAATGTAGAATATATGTAGAATATATTTATATTATTCATATATTATATATTATGTATATAATATATGTATTGTATATATTATATATTATAATATATTATTATATATTATATATATATATATATAATATATGTAATATATTATTTATCATTATTATTGTTTATTGTGAGCGAACTGTGGTGCTGAATTTCCCCCAGAGATCAATAAAGTAGTTTCTGTTCTTATCTATTCTATTCTATTCTAATACAGAATAGTTTTGAATCGGAAAAATATCGTTTTTGAATCGAGAATCGAATCAAATAAAAAAAATCGATATATTATCGAATCGGGACCCCAAGAATCGATATTGAATCGAATCGTGGGACACCCAAAGATTCACAGCCCTATTATATATATATATATATATATACAGTACATATATATATATATACACATATATATATATATACATATATATATATATATATATATATATATATATATATATATATATATATATATATACATATAGATTACAGCCAATATAAAAATATTGGCTGAAAATATACTCTCCTCTTAACCACGCCCCCCGCCCCAACCACGCCTCCGCCCCATCCCCGACCATGCCCACGACCCCCACTTCCCGAAATCGCAGGTCTAAAGGTTGGCAAGTATGGCTTGACTAGAGTTCAAAATATTAATAGAGCAATTGTATTTTCGAAAAAAACAAATGTGTCATTATCAATAATGTATCATCATTTTTTTGTTTTCAATAAAAATAGTACACACAACAAAATGCACTTTCGCTACCAAGCTGTATATAAAAATATAAGCTAGCAATAACTGCTCTGTCCAGTTGTATACAATGTTGCATGGTGTACAGTAATAGTAAAACTATTGCATGGTTTAAGCGGTAGGAAATGGATGGGTTTCATATTGGCCAATACAGAAGATACTAGTTATTTAGTTGTAAAACTGCTGCTCGCCAACAAAGGGCAGCAGTGTCTCTTTCCAATTGTATTTTGGATTTTATTTTAAAATTATTATTAATAATACCTTATCATTATTTATTTCAATAATGATAGTACACGCAACAAATTGCACTTTCGCTAGCATGCAGTATACAGAAATACCCATCAATCCATTAATTTTTTACCGGTTGGGGTCGCGGGAGCCTATCTGAGCTGCATTTGGGTGGAAGGTGTGTACACCCTGGACAAGTCGCCACCTCATGACAGGGCCAACACAGATAGACAGACAACATTCAGACCCACATTCACACACAAGGGCCAATTTAGTGTTGCCAATCAACCTATCCCCAGGTGCATGTCTTTGGAGGTGGGAGGACACCGGAGTACCCAAAGAGAACCCACGCAGTCAGGGGGAGGACACGCAAACTCCACACAGAAGATCCCGAGCCCAGGATTGAATTCAGGACTATTCAGGACCTTCGTATTGGGAGGGACATGCACTAACCACTCTTCCACCGTGCTGCCATATATAAATTTTTAGATAACAAAAACTGGTATGTCCAGTTGTATAATGTTGCATGGTGTACAGCAGTGGTGTGCCGTTAGGGCCAGCAAGGCCTTCTCTACTGGCATAACATAAATCATGATTATACATTAATACAATTTAATTAGAATATACTTCCATTAAGTATTCATCATATTCTCTTCATGTCTTATTAGGCTCCATTGTTGCTTGTTTTTACGTTCGAGCTTTTATCCAATCAGAATTTGGCTGGCTTGTTGCCAGTTGATAGACAGTTGCTGTAGCCAATGAGATCACAAGTTGTTGACAGTATCCCATCTAGGTGGCCTTACGCTAAACTTGACTGTGATTGGGTTTTCACTTGCCGCTCCCAAGTGAGAATCCAATCACAATTTGTAATTTGCAAAAAGCAGGAAGGAGCACCAGAGCCGTACCAGGCCAACAGAGAAATCATCGGTTGTCACTTTAACTCACAAAGAAAACGTTAAAATGTTTTATTTATTTATTTTTCCACATTCAATATGTCCTTTACAATTATTTCAATTTTGACAGGACCACGTAAGGTATGTTTCAGATCCTGATTCGGGTTCATGGATTTTTAAATGTGACTAAATACAGCCTGTTTTGTACACTGTGATGTGTTTCAATGGCCAGGAAGTGCACACGTGTGTTTCTTTTTAATATTTCTCCAGCAATGGTCATGTGATGTGGGGACATAAATTACGGTATTTTGAGGGGTATCTATTAAAGTTGGACTAAGACATGTATTGAATACAAAGTCTCCCTACTAACCCACCAGTGCCTCCATGGAAATGCCCCCCTTTACCTCAAGTAACTACTCACCCCCAAATCCTCCACACTACACCTCCGCTCCGGACAGTCTAACTTCCTCCAACCTCCGAGGACAAAGCTATGAATAATGGGAGATCATGTTTTCTACTCTGCCGCTCCCAGTCTGTGGAACATCCTCCCTGACCACCTGAGGGCACCACAGACTGTGTATGCTTTAAAAAAAAGGCTTAAAAACATTCTTTAAAAAAAAAATTTAAAAAAAAAACATTTTTTAGATTTATGCATTCTAGTTCTAGTTATTAGGCTGTTGTAGTTTTTATTTTTTATCATATTTAAATTGTTTTAATTTTGGTATTTTTATTTTATTTAATACACTATAGCACTTTGAGGTTGTTTACTCAATGTAAAGTACTTTTACAAATATAATCTATTATAATTATTATCACTGAAGGCCTAGGTGGGCAACGCACAGCCCGCCACTGGTGTACAGTAATAGTAACAGTACTGCATGGTTTCATATTTACATATTAAATTGTTCTTTAGCTGCAGCATCGCGTGGACATCGGGGGCGGTACCTCTGAATTGGCAGACCGGGGTGGTGGTTCCTCTCTTTAAGAAGGGGGACCGGAGGGTGTGTTCCAACTATCGTGGGATCACACTTCTCAGCCTTCCCGGTAATGTTTATTCAGGTGTACTGGAGCGGAGGCTACGCCGGATAGTCGAACCTCGGATTCAGGAGGAACAGTGTGGTTTTCGTCCTGGTCGTGGAACTGTGGACCAGCTCTATACTCTCGGCAGGGTTCTTGAGGGTGCATGGAAGTTTGCCCAACCAGTCTACATGTGCTCTGTGGACTTGGAGAAGGCATTCGACCGTGTCCCTCGGGAAGTCCTGTGGGGAGTGCTCAGAGAGTATGGGGTACCGGACTGTCTCATTGTGGCGGTCCGCTCCCTGTACGACCAGTGCCAGAGCTTGGTCCACATTGCCGGCAGTAAGTCCAACACATTTCCAGTGAAGGTTGGACTCCGCCAAGGCTGTCCTTTGTCACCGATTCTGTTCATAACTTTTATGGACAAAATTTCTAGGCGCAGTCAAGGCTTTGAGGGGTTCCGGTTTGGTGACCGCAGGATTAAGGCTCTGCTTTTTGCAGATGATGTGGTTCTGATGGCTTCATCTGAAGCGACCGGAATGAGAATCAGCACCTCCAAGTCCAAGTCCATGGTTCTCGCCCGGAAAAGGATGGAATGCCATCTCCGGGTTGGGGAAGAGACCCTGCCCCAAGTGGAGGAGTTCAAATACCTAGGAGTCTTGTTCACGAGTGGGGGAAGAGTGGATCGTGAGATCGACAGGCGGATCGATGCGGCGTCTTCAGTAATGCGGACGTTGTACCGATCCGTTGTGGTGAAGAAGGAGCTGAGCCGGAAGGCTAAGCTCTCAATTTACCGGTCGATCTATGTTCCCATCCTCACCTATGGTCATGAGCTTTGGGTCATGACCGAAAGGATAAGATCACGGGTGCAAGCGGCCGAAATGAGTTTCCTCCGCCGTGTGGCGGGGCTCTCCCTTAGAGATAGGGTGAGAAGCTCTGCCATCCGGGAGGATCTCAAAGTAAAGCCGCTGCTCCTTTACATCGAGAGGAGCCAGATGAGGTGGTTCGGACATCTGGTCAGGATGCCACCCGAATGCCTCCCTAGGGAGGTGTTTAGGGCACGTCAAACCGGTAGGAGGCCACGGGGAAGACCCAGGACACGTTGGGAAGACTATGTCTCCCGGCTACCCCGGGAAGACCTAGACGAAGTGGCTGGGGAAAGGGAAGTCTGGGTTTCCCTGCTTAGGCTGTTGCCCCCGCAACCCGACCTCGGATAAGCGGAAGAAGATGGATGGATGGATGGATTGTTCTTTAAATGTAAATCGGCTGCCGGCCAAAAGAGGGCAGCACAGTCTCAATATAACTGACGCTACTTTTGTTCGTCCTTTGACCGCAACTTGTTCGTCCTGGGGTTAAAAAATACGATTAAAAACGCAGTCCCGATTGAAATAACATTGTTGCGTAATTTTTGTTTCAGAATATACATTTCAGTTGTCACTTATAATGAAACATGACAAACGTATACCAGTTGTGTGCGTGTCATTACCAGTTTACACTGCCTGTAGAAAAACATCCAAAAATATTTAGATGTAACTTGCTTGAAGCCATTTTACGAGGCGACAACGAGCCCGAAGGCAAACAATCGGAAACAAAAAACCCTTCAATTGGTGCCTGAAGTGGCCTCCGAGGAACAATGGCGTCTCACGTTGTGCGTGTGTGGAAACATTCCCAGTGTCACGCTAAAATACTTGAATGTCACACTTAAAAGTAATTTTCCACAGCCGTGATGTGAAAATCTCTTGGCGTGGAATGAAGAAAATCCACACAAAAGTCACGGTTGGACTGACGACGCGTGTTTGTTTCCATAGTGACAGCCCAGAGAGTCTGTTCCAGTGTCAAACAGTGGCAGCGTAAAGCATTTTTTAAGTGATGATGGGTCATTCGCAAATGAAAGGGCTCTTCTAACCGACTCTTTGGGGTCCACTAGAGTTGCTACAGAATTAAAGACTACACCTTGGAAAGGGAAGGTACGAAAAGATGAGTCACTTTACCTTTTTGAATGTTATTTTGGCAAATGCACGGAAACAGATGTGTGTTTTTATGCACTTTATCAAAAAATGGGTTTGAAAAAAACAAACAAATATCAGATTTGAAATTAACAAAGCTTGACGAACAAACCATTTTTTTGTTCTTTTTTGTTTACAAATAAAAAAACATTTTCGTTTTTGTTTATGAATCCATTCCAAGCTTGTGGGCGGGGCCTCATCTGAACAATAAGTGGGCTTGTCATCAATGCTTGTCATCCATTAAAGCGCAAAAGTGAAAGAAAAGAGCAGCATTTGTACGGAAGGGAGTTGTATCTTTTTGTGCAAACTAACAAAAAAGGATTCAAAATATTGAAGAAAAACGTGGAGACAAAAAAATGCAATAAAATATTTTTTTAAAACCAAATTTAATGGAAGAATGTTGATTGCACTTTATTAAGTTTTGTTTCCATTTCATCAACTTTTGATTGCATTTGATTCAGTTTTGTTTGCATTTTACTAACTTTTGTTTGGATTTTATTAGGGCAGCACGGTGGGAGAGGGGTTAGTGCGTCTGCCTCACAATACGAAGGTCCTGAATAGTCCTGAATTCAATCCTGGGCTCGGGATCTTTCTGTGTGGAGTTTGCATGTTCTCCCCGTGAATGCGTGGGTTCCCTCCGGGTACTCCGGCTTCCTCCCACTTCCAAAGACATGCACCTGGGGATAGGTTGATTGGCAACACTAAATTGGCCCTAGTGTGTGGATGTGAGTGTGAATGTTGTCTGTCTATCAGTGTTGGCCCTGGGATGAGTTGGCGACCTTTCCAGGGTGTACCCCGCCTTCCGCCCGATTGTAGCTGAGATAGGTACCAGCGGCCCCCCCCCTGTGATACCAAAGGGAATAAGCGGTAGTAAAATGGATGGATGGATGGATTTTATTAGCTTTTGTTTGCATTTGATCAACTTTTGTTTGCATTTTATCAACTTTTGTTAGCATTTGATCAACTTTTGTTAGCATTTTATTAACTTTTGTTGGCATTTGATCAACTTTTGTTGGCATTTCATCCACTTTTGTTTGCATTTTATTAACTTTTGTTTGCATTTTATCACCTTTTGTTTGCATTTTATTACATTTTGTCTGCATTTTATTAACTTTTGTTGGCATTTGATCCACTTTTGTTTGCATTTTATTAACTTTTGTCTGCATTTTATTGACTTGTGTTTGCATTTTATCAACTTTTGTTTTCATTTTATCAAACTTTGTTTGAATTTGATCAACTTTTGTTTGCATTTTATTAGGTTTTGTTTGCATTTTATTACTTTTTGTTTGCATTTCATCAACTTTTGTTTGCATTTTATTAACTCCTGTTTAAAATTGGTCCTCGTGCGTGAATGTGAGTGTGAATGTTGTCTTTCTATGCGTTGGCCCTGCGATGAGGTGTCGACTTGTCCAGGGTGTACACCGCCTACCGCCCGAATGCATTTGAGAAAGGCTCCAGCACCTTCCGCGACCCTGAAAGGGACAAGCGGTAGGAAATGGATGGATGGATGGATTTCATCAACTTTTGTTTGCATTTTATTAATTTTTGTTTGCATTTTATAAACGTTTGTTTGCATTTGATCAACTATTGTTTGCATTTGATTAACTTTGTTTGAATTTGATCAACTTTTGTTTGCATTTATTGACTTTTGTTAGCTTTTTATTAAGTTTTGTTTGCATTTGATCAACTTTTGTTTGCATTTTATTAACTTTTGTTGGCATTTGATCAACTTTTGTTGGCATTTGATCCACATTTGTTTGCATTTTATTAACTTTTGTTTGCATTTTATCAACTTTTGTTTGCATTTTATTAGGTTTTGTTTGCATTTTATTTTTTGTTTCCATTTAATCAACTTTTGATTGCATTTTATTTTTTGTTTGCATTTGATCAACTTTTCATTGCATTTTATTTTTTGTTTGCATTTGAGCAACTTTTCATTGCATTTGATCAACTTTCAATTGCATTTTAATATGTTTTGCTAGCATTTTATATATATATATATATATATATATATATATATATATATATATATATATATATATATATATATATATATATATATATATATATATATATATATATATATATATTTATACATATATTACAAATTAAAATATATTTACCATGAAATAATAACTTGTTATGCAGCCTTGTTTCTTTTTTGGTTGCAAATCCACTTCAACACAACATTGATAAATAAGATGGTTTTATTTTCGTAGACACCCTTATATCTGTAAAAAAAAAAAAAAAAAATTGAGTATTTTGGTTTGCAAAAAATCTGTTTGCTAATCTTTTTTTACAAATTTAATTCCAATTGTAAAAAAATTCCCAATGTATTTTGTGTGTGGGCAAATTTTTTT
The DNA here is from genome assembly GCF_033978795.1 of Nerophis ophidion. Taxonomy (NCBI): domain Eukaryota; kingdom Metazoa; phylum Chordata; class Actinopteri; order Syngnathiformes; family Syngnathidae; genus Nerophis; species Nerophis ophidion. The sequence continues at coordinate 19,925,305 of NC_084629.1, forward strand.
TTTGTTTCAAATCCATGTTTTTGTCTGATTGCATTAAAATACACAGATGTCCCTCTTTGCAAATGCTGCTTTGTTTTTGTTTACTTTTGCACATTTTTTAAATATTTACAAAATGTTAGAAGGCAACAGGTTGTCCAGAAATTCCCCCCCACAAGTTTGAAGTCGATTTGCAAGCACAACTTAAAGGCACGCAAATAAAAAGTTACTGTTTCATATTTTTTTTTTAAATGAGTATTTTTTCAATTTGAAAAAAAGTTTGTTGTTTTTTCTCAAATGTATTCTTTTTTTTAATCTTTAATATATAATTTTGAATACATTTTTTTTAACTGCATACTATTTATGAAATTATCTTTTATCTTATCCATTATGTTTTTCGAAACGACACAACATCAACACAATATTACACAGAAACAGATATTCATTATTAAAATTTGCAAAAGTAAAATACATAGGTAGATATATTCTTTATTTATCTACAAATAGAAATTCACAAAACTATAATAATAAATAAATCAAATCATATAAATATTGTTAATTGGCAACAGTAAATTGGCCCTAGTGTGTTAACGTGAGTGTGAATGTTGTCTGTCTATCTGTGTTGGCCCTGTGATGAGGTGACGACTTGTCCAGGTTGTACCCCGCCTTCCGCCCAAATGCACCTGAGATAGGCTCCAGCACCCCCCGCAACCCCGAAAGTGTGAAGCGGTAGAAAAAATGGATTGATATAAATATTGTTCAGCAGATTTTTTGGGGTTGCAAATTAACTTCAGTCTTCTGGTCATTATTTCTTTGACTTTTTCACATTTTAACAATGAATACATTTTTTTCAGTAACATTGTGTCGCTGATATGTTGTTTCGCCGCAAAAAGTTACCAAAGTACAAATAGTAAATTGAGATGGTCTTTGTTGTGTATTTTATCATTTGTTTCTGTAAACCCAAATAAATCACAAATATTTAATGTAATTACATTTTTACAGTAAGAACTCGTTTTAGGCTTATATTGGTCATCAATTAATTTGGGCAAAAAAAGAAAAAAAAAGTCAACAGGAGTCCAGCCAAAAACGTCGACTCCCTCAAAAGAGACGGAATTCCCATCAGTGTTCCCTAACAGTTATCAAAAACAACACATTGCAGTTGTAAACGTGAGCTGTCACATTGAAGTTAATCATTTCAAATGTGCATGTCGTGTCGTTTTAAAAGCAATAGTATTCCTGATCCATTTGACCTTTAACCCCTGTTGTCTTACCACACATTTGTGTACAAAGTCAGAGTTCTCGCTCTGATGTGTTGTTCCCATCACCTCAGTTCCCCTGTGACGTCGCACTGCCCCATTTGCAGCAACTCGTTAGTGTCCTACGCTCTGATTGGTCCACCGACGGCGTCTACGGGTGCAACCAGAATTTAATATACACACATTTTAGCCATTTTACTCAATTCTACACAAGGATGAGATATTTTATCTAATTATATTTAGATATATTATTTTATTATACACACATTTTAGCCATTTTTAATAACATACAAAGGTTAAATATTTTATCATAATTAGACATTATTTTATTATCCACTTTTTAGCCATTTTATTTAATTATATATATAGGATAGATGTTTTATTTTTTATTATAATTAGATATATTATTTTATATGAAGACACTTTTTAAAGTTCATTAATTAATTCATTAATCCAATTCATTTAGTCTTGTTCTGTTTTTTCTTTAAGGTTTTATTTTTGCTTGTTGACGTTTCATTTGTTGCACTGTAAAAAAAAACAACCTAGTTTGAGAACCCTTACAGACAATCGCAATAAAAACAATTCTGATTCTTTGTGCAGCATCTTTGAGCCCTTAATAAAGCAAATGTTTTATGATTATTGCCGTTATGAGGCAGAAGCGCGTCTACAGCAGGTGCGCCCTGCTAGAATCAGGCTGCAGAATTTGGAGCGTCACAATGAGCTTAATGGACTTCCTGAACCAGCGGTAGAAAAGGGAGTAGATCAGCGGGTTGATGCAGGAGTTGAAGTAGAACAAACAAATGATAACGGCCGCCGCCGACGAGTTGAGCGCCACGTTCTGCCCTGAGACGACCATGCAGAAGTACGGTGTGATGCACACGAAAAACGCGATCACTACCACCCCAAGCGACCTGGCTGCCCTCAGCTCAGAGCTCTTGGGGCCGCGCGAGCATTGTGGGACCGAAACTCCAACGCGGGCTCGCGCCTGAGACACGGCCGCTACAAACACTCTCATGTTCAGCAGCGCTATGGCACTGATGGGGCCGATGAAGGAGAAAATCAGGTCCGCTTGTCCAGCGGCGCGATTGACAAGGACCACGCACTCGCCCACGCAGGAGATGACCCTGCCCGGCCGCTGCAGCGTGTCAATCGAACACGCCACGTTGAAGACGGAGGAAAACGACCAGCACAGGACGATGGAAAGCTCCACTCGTCTCCTGGTGACCCTGACGGGGTAGTGAAGAGGGTCGCAAACGGCCACGTAACGATCTACCGATATGAGCACCATGGTCCCGATGGAGGCCGACGAGATCAGGTGATCCAGGAGGTAAACCGCAGCGCACGTCATGTCGCCGAACAACCAGCAGCCGTTCAGCTGGAAGATCTGGAACAACATGAAGAAGCCCATCAAGAAGTCGGAGCTGGCCAGAGACAGCAGCAGCAGGTTGGTGGACGTCTGCAGCTGCCTGAAGAGAAAGTACACCCCCGTCAGTCCAAACCAGCCCCTGACCTGCGGACGTCACGGCTCACCTGAAGTGTGAGATGGACACGATGACCAGCAGGTTGAGAGCAACGGTGAGCAGAAAGACGGTCGACAGCAGCACGAAGATGCCGACGACAGCCAGGCGAGGGCGCGGCGTCCTCCGGCAGGATGTGTTGACGAGCAGCGGGAAACACAGCTCGGCCTCCTCCGCCATCTCCGTCAGGGATAAGGCCGGAACACCACTGCCTTTTTAACTCTCTTTCTTCTCCGCCTCCTTTTTCGCCAACCTATCAAACGTTAGTGTCGATATCCTTTGGAGTGTGTGTTCCCAGTTGTATCGTAGCAACAAAAAAGACGCAACTTGGGGAGTCAAAACATCAGGACTGAGGCATCGGTCGTCTCCATGGAGGTCTTCCCCAGCGGTCCAAGACCGACACACACTGACCTTCGACCTACCTTCGCATGCGTAACTACCCCAAAACACTGCTCAAATAACCTAGGTGGTCTACAATGACTCCAACCATACCCTCAATCAAGTTGTACGCTGATAGTATCCTTTGGCAGGTGCGTTCCTGAGTCGTGTCGTAGCAACAAGAAAGACGCAACTTGGGGAGTCAAAACATCAGGACTGAGGCATTGGTCAACTCTATGGAGCTCTTCCCCAGCGGTCCCAGACCGACACACACTGACCTTCGACCTACCCTCGCATGCGTAACTACCCCAAAACATTGGTCAGAGAAACTACGTGGTCCACAACAACTCCAACCATACCCTCAATCAAGTTGTACGCTGATAGTATTCTTTGGCAGGTGCGTTCCTGAGTCGCCTTATAGCAACAAGAAGGACGCAACTTGGGAAGTCAAAACATCAAGACCGACACACACAGACCTTTGACTAACCCTCGCATGCTTAACTACCCAAAAACATTGCTCTGAGAATCTAGGTGGTCTACAACGACTCCAACCATACCCTCAATCAAGTTGTATGCTGATAGTATCCTTTGGCAGGTGCGTTCCTGAGTCGCGTTGTAGCAACAAAAAAGACGCAACTTGGGAAGTCAAGACGGCGTGGCGCAGAGGGGGAGAGTGGCCGTGCGCAACCCGAGCGTCCCTCGTTCAATTCCCACCTAGTACCAACCTCGTCACGTCCGTTGTGTCCTGAGCAAGACACTTCACCCTTGCTCCTGATGGGTGCTGGTTGGCACCTTGCATGGCAGCTCCCTCCATCAGTGTGTGAATGTGTGTGTGAATGGGTAAATGTGGAAGTAGTGTCAAAGCGCTTTGAGTACCCTCAAGGTAGAAAAGCGCTATACAAGTACAACCCATTTAAAACATCAAGACCGACACAGCCAGACCTTTGACCAACCCTCGCATGCGTAACTACACCAAAACATTGCTCAGAGAATCTAGGTGGTTCACAACTACTCCAACCATACCCTCGATCAAGTCTTACGCTGATGGGTTGCCGCATTCAATCGGTACCAGACCATTTTCTATTGCGCTTGTCTTCGTTAGGGTGAAGGCTGAGATGGAGCCGACCCCAGTTGACCTCGGGTGACAGACATGTGTGGCCGTGCTGTGTACGTTGGTAAATCTCACTCCCTGACAACTTTAAGAGCAGTGCTGGTAACCAGTTTGGAGCGCCGGCGTTTAGCTCGGTAGCTAGCACGCACTTCTCTCTCATGCCGGACAACCCGGGTTCGAACCGAAAAGCTGGGACTGAACCAGGCGGGTTGCATGAGGGTCCACCCCGGACTGGTCGGCAGTAAATCCCAAGACAAATACGTAACCTGCCGGGATTCATACTGTCATAGACAGATGGTCCGCAAATTGAGAGACGGTATCACCGAAAGACCAAGCTATCAGTTTTTTGTCCGGCGCGTCAGCAAGTAAAGTTTAAACACAAACCACAACACAACCATTACACTTATCCACAAGCACCTCTAAGAACATGCAAACTCCACTCATGGATCTTCCAATGGAGATTCTGGACTGTGATTTCCTGACTGTGGAGCCAACATGCTTACCACCAGATCACTGTACAGCCCCATAAAACTATAGAACAAGAAAATCAGCCATTCAGCCAATGTTTGAAAAGTCCAAGAAAAGTCAGTAATAGATCAAGAATTTTGGAGCACTTCTTTGCTAAGAAACCCTGGGAAAATATCATCGATAAGTAAGGATGTATACCGTATCAATACCGATACAAATGTTGATAATCTTCATAAGTACTTTTAGCAGTATTACATTTAATTAAAGATGTGGAAAAAAATGCACTTATAATGAGAATTTAATGAGCATGGGGGATCGTACACCAGCAACATCATGTAACATCTCACAGCAAGGATTTTATCACAAACAAAGTGTTGTGTCACCATCTTGTAAAGAGCACGCACATCCAGTTCTATTCTTTACATTTACACTCAGCTGGAAATATTTATGTCTGGCAAAAGGGCTGTGAATCTTTGGCTACGAAACGATTCGATTCAAAATCAATTCTTGATTTATAATTTATAATCTCTACTTTTTTTTTACTAACATTGGGTGCCAGTTCTATGATGAAAATAGATTAACTATTTATCAAGGGGATGGGTCAAATGCAGAGAACAAATTTCACCACACCTAGTGTGTGTGTGACAATCATTGGTACTTTAACTATATAATAGATAAACTCTGATAAAGCTTTGACCAATTCCTATATTACTTAATAGAAAACAGGTTTTGTGTAATAAAATTCTACCCAAACGTTTAATAAAGTCAAATACAAATAAGGGAACAAGAGAAGTATCCGACACTTCTCTTTTCGAAAGTAAATCTCCAACTTTCTGAATTTTAATATCACTTAAATTTTTTACTTTTTTTCAAGGGGATTTATAATCGGCCAATGAATGTCTGACTTGGTTGACGGTTGATAGAACGCAGTAGTGGCGGCCGTGAATACAGCGCGTTCACTTCAAACTGACACAAACTCTTATTGGCGTGCGTGACTCGGAGGGACTTTTGAAGAGCAAATATTGTTGTGATACAAACTTTTGTGTGGTGTTCCTTCCTTATTTGTCATTATTCCAAGCTGATCATCAGATCCTACCACCTGAAGTGAATGTGACAGCGTGCCATAATCCCTAAAAATATGATAGCCGTATCATTTGTCCAGAGTCTTAATGGTCCTACTGGACCGACCCAATTAGGAAGCGGTAGCAAAAAATACCGATACTCGGTATACATACCTATTGATAAGTTGGGTTGGGCATCGATCGGAACCAGGTTTATATTACAGTGACAAGAGAACGAACGCTTTCTCAATGCACCGCATTGTCCTCGCTAGCTAGCTCCACAGTGTTTTAGCTACTACCGGTACTCGGTATACATCCTTATTGATATGTTGGGTTGGGCATCGATGGGAACCGGGTTTAAGTCAAAGTTAAAGTACCAATGATTGTCACACACACACTAGGTGTGGTGAAATGTGTTCTCTGCATTTGACCCATCCCTTTGATCACCCCCTGGGAAGTGAGGGGAGCAGTGGGCAGCAACGGTGCCGCGCCCGGGAATCATTTATGGTGATTTAACCCCCAATTTCCAGTTTTGATGCTGAGTGCCAAGCAGGGAGGCAATGGTTCCCATTTTTTTACAGTCTTTGGTGTGACTCGGCCGGGGTTTGAACTCCCAACCTAGCGATCTCAGGGTGGACACTCTAACCACTAGGCCACTGAGCAGGTCCGAGTAATTTATGTCCATTGTTCTTGAACCGTCTAGTTTTTTTAAACTGAATTCCAACTCGAACGGTGTCCGACCCAATCAATAAGTCAAGTTTTTTCCACCACTCCAAAAACACCAATGTCTGCGGCAAAGTCAAAAGTGAACATTTGATCCTGCTTCTATCATTCCTAACGGTGTTGTTGCTGGTGAAAGAATGGGAGATGAGTGACAGACTTAAGCAGCAAACAAACAAAGAAACAAAAATGCGTGTGGGACGTGACTGAACTCGTTCTGACTGCTGCCGTTCTGCCTCAGGTACGAATCGGCATTGAACCGTCAGCAACGGCTCAACTAGTCAGTTCACAAACGAAAACTTTCGCATTTCACATTTTGTCACGACACATTCTCAACATGCAACGCACTACTGAGAAAACACATGCTGCGGTATTCCATCTGCGTGTGTTACTGCACCGCTTATGGGAAAGGACAATATTTCCCGATCAAAAAGAAAATAATACCTCAATCATTCAGTATTTTATGTTAGCATGCTAACGTACAAATACACTTATGTAAAACGGGGTAATTTCCAAAGGCTGTCATTAAACCCCTTGTAAGGAAAAGTAGTCTTGTTGCCACAGAACTGAACAAATATCACAAATCTGTAAATTTTATGTAAAGTCCTCGAACAGGTTGTATACGAACAACTTAGTGACTTTCTCCGGTCTCATTATGTGTTTGATACTTTCCAATAAGGCTTTAGGCCTCACCACAGCTCTGATCCACGTGACTAATACCCGACTGAACACAGGTGCAGGAAAAGTCTCAGTCCTGGTTCTAGGTGGGAATCTCTGGTACTGCTCTGAACCGTAAGTCCGGATGTACTTTATCGGAATTGGTAACTGTGTATCAGACAAAATGCCCTGTGGGGTTCCTCAGGGGTCCATACTCGGACTCGTGTTGCTGAATTTGTACATTCAACACTGACAAAAACAGATCAGTGTGCGAAAGGCAAACTTATTTCTTCAGATAAACTCAGAAAAAAGTCAAATCATTGTCTGTGGCCCACAACATCACTCCTAGACCCTGACGGTCGCTTCTAGTCCTCTGAAGTCCCCAATTGTCACCTTTAATGCCTGATTGTCACCCCTATTCCCCGATTGTGACTTTTATCTCTGACTATCACCTCTAGTGCCTAAACGTCATTCCAAGTCCCTGATTGTCACTTCTAGTCTCCGATTGTCATTTCAAGTCCCTGGTCGACACTCTTAGTCCCCAATCGTCACCCCTATTCCCTGATTGTGACTTCTATCACCAATTGTCACTTCTAGTGCCTGATTGTCATTCCTAGTCCCTGATTGTCACTCCTTATCTCACGTTGTCACTTCTAGTCCATGATTGTCACTTGTAGTCTGAGATTGTCATTCCTAGTGCCTGATTGTCATTCCTAGTCCCTGATGGTCATTTCTAGTTTGAGATCGTCACTCCTAGTGCCTGAATGTTATTCTAGTCCCTGATTGTCACTTCTAGTCCCTGGTCATCACTCCTAGTCTCTGATTGTCACTACTAGTCCCTGATTGTCACTTCTATTCCCTGGTTGTCACTCCTAGTCCCTGATTGTCACTTCTAGTCTGAGATCGTGACTCCTAGTCCCTGATTGTCACTTCTAGCCTGAGATCGTGACTCCTAATCCCTGATTGTCACTCCTAGACCATGATTGTCATTTGTAGTCCCCGTCGTCACTTTTAGTCCCTGATTGTCACTTCTAGTTTGAGATTTTCACTTCTAGTTCTTGATTGTCACTTCTAGTCTGAGATCGTGACTCTTAGTCCCTGATTGCCACTTCTAATCTCTGGTCGCCACTTATAGTCCCTGATTGTAACCTCTAGTCTGAGGCCATCACTCCAAGTCCCTTATTGTCACTTCTAGACCCTGGTCGTCAGTTGTACTCCCTGATTGTCACTTCTAGTCTGAGATCATCACTCCTAGGCCTGACTAGAAGCAGGAAAGACAAACATATTAGTCCAGTGCTCAGGTCACTTCCTATCACTCAGAGAATAGACTGTAACCTATAGTTCCTGGTCGTCATTTGTAGTCCCTGGTTGTCACTTCTAGTCCCTGGTAGTCACTCCTAGTCCCTGAATGTCACTTGTAGTCTGACATCGCCCTGATTTTCACTTCTAGTCCCTGAGTGTTAGCTCGGTTGGTAGAGTGACCGTGCCAGCAACTTGAGGGTTGCAGGTTCGATTCCCGCTTCCGCCATCCTAGTCACTGCCGTTGTGTCCTTGGGCGAGGCACTTTACCGACCTGCTCCCAGTGCCACCCACACTGGTTTAAATGTAACTGAGATATTGGGTTTCACTATGTAAAGCGCTTTGAGTCACTAGAGAAAAGCGCTATATAAATATAATTCACTTCACTTCACTTCTTTTCTGTGATTGTCACTCCCAGTCCCTGATTCATATAGTTCCTGATTGTCACTTCTAGTACCAGACTGTGACTTCAAGTCCTTACTAGAAGCAGGGAATACAACCATATTAGTCCAGTGCTCAGGTCATGTCCTGTCACTCAGAGAAGATACTTTAAAACAGGTCTAAACATTGTGTTCAAATTAGGTTGTACACTACTAATCAAGTGAAGTGAAGTGTGAAGTGAATTATATTTATATAGCGCTTTTTCTCTAGTGACTCAAAGCGCTTTACATAGTGAAACCCAATATCTAAGTTACATTCAAACCAGTGTGGGTGGCACTGGGAGCAGGTGGGTAAAGTGTCTTGACCAAGGACACAACGGCAATGACTAGGATGGCGAAAGCGGGAATCGAACCTGCAACCCTCAAGTTGCTGGCACGGCCACTCTACCAACCGAGCTAAACCGCTAAATCAAGTACAGTTTTACTAACGAATTAAAAAAAGTACTATACCACCTTTAAAAAATATCGGTACTTTTTTTCATGGTCATGATGAGGTGTCGCGGTGACAATGCTGGCAACAGTGTGTCGACAAAAGAGGGAGCATGGACGTATTTTGGCTTCAAAACTAACGATGAAGGTAAAGCTATAAAAATGGTGGCGCCGCCCTGCAAAAGGTGCTTTAAAACATGTTACGGTTGGGCAATATAGTCGATACACGGTATAAATAATACCAATTTGTCAGATGATACATGTTTTTTTGCTATCGTAATAATGCATGTTGATGCTCTGCAAATTTGAAAGTGACAAGAGAACGAACGCTTTCTCAATGCACGGCAGAGTCCTCGTTAGTTAGATCCACAGTGTTTTAGCTACTACTGGTGAGAGGGTTTACATCCCTATTGACAAGTTAGGTTGGGCATCGATGGGAACCACATTTATAGTCCATTGTTCTTGAACCATCCAATTTTTTAGAACTGCATTCAAACTCAAACGGTGTCCGACCCTATCAATAAGTCAAGTTTTTTCCACCACTCTAAAAAAAGCAAACATTTGTTCCAAACATTCACACATATGGTTTTTATTCTTCTTCTTCTCCAGATTTTGGCACGCTCAACCTTCCACATTTTTCATCCGATTCCAACCGTTCCAACTTCAAACTGTTCAGCCTATTCGGGAAACCCTTGAAACATTCAAAATTTCCCAGAATTCCAGGTTTTGAGGGGTATTTTTCCCATTCAAAATTAATTGGCCACTTTTCAACCTTCAACCATTTCCACATTTTTCAACTGATTCAAACCATTCCACCTTCAACATATTCCACTCATCCTGCAAATTAGATTTTTTTCCAAGGATTCCCAGAATTCCCAGTTTTCCAAACCATATTTTCACCCTATTTTCTGTCGACTACTCCTTTCACATTTTTCAACCCACTTGAACCGTTCCACCGTCAAAACATTCCTCTTAATCAGGACAAAAAACAAGATAAATGATAAATGGGCTGTACTTGTATAGCGCTTTTCTACCTTCAAGGTACTCAAAGCGCTTTGACATTACTTCCACATTTACCCATTCACACACACATTCACACACTGACGGAGGGAGCTGCCATGCAAGGTGCTAGCCAGCACTCATCAGGAGCAAGGGTGAAGTGTCTTGCTCAGGACACAACGGACGTGACGAGGTTGGTACTAGGTGGGGCTTGAACCAGGGAAGGGTTTTTTTTTAAACTGGAAAAATTCCCGGAATTCCGTAATACCATTTCTCAATTAAAAATGTTACTACATCAACATTTCTTGACCGTTTTGAAAAATTCCAACACCAACTATTCTAACTCATTCAGAACCTTGACAATGTTGTCATCATTTTCTAAAAAAGGTCACTCTTTTCCTGGAATTCCCAAATTTTCATGACATTCCCATTGAAATGAATGGGACATTTTTCAAAGTTCCACAATTCCCACATGTTTGTATCCGATTCAAACCATTCCAACTTCAAAATATTCAGCCTGTTCAGGAATTGTGTGCTCTACTTTGACAATTATAAAAAAAAAATCCAGGATTTCCCACAATTCCTAATTTTTAGGGACATTTTCCACATTCAAAATTAATTGTACATTTTTAAAACTTCCACAATTCCCACATTCTTCAACCAATTCAAACCATTCCACATGCAACACACTCAACTCATCCTGGAAAATCAAACAACCATTTTTCCATTTTTAAAACTTCCACAATTCCCACATTCTTCAACCAATTCAAACCATTCCGCATGCAACACACTCAACTCATCCTGGAAAATCAAACAACCATTTTTCCACGTTCAACACATTTCCAGGAATTCCTGTTTTTTTCTAACCTCGTTTCCAACCTTTTTTAGTGCGATGACTCCTTTCACAGTTTTCAACCGTTACACTTTCAAAATATTCCTCTTAGTCAAGACGAAAAAATCAAGTTGGTTTAAGAACTTAAAAATTTTTTAATTACAAAACTATTACTACTTCAATATTTCTTGACCGATTTAAACAATTCCAACACCAACCAATTCAGCTCATGCCAGACATTCATGCTTCTAAGCATTTAAAAAAAATCCTGCTTCACCCCAAATTCTCAAGTTTCCAGGAAGTTCCCATTGAAACGAATGGGACATTCGTTTCAATGGGAACTTCCTGGAAATTCAATTTGCACAATTCCCATTTTTTTCAACCTATTCATACCATTCCAACATCAACCCATTCCACTCACCCTGAGCATTCAAACTAACACTTTCCCAAGTTCCAAACCAAATTCCAGTTTTCCTGGAAATTAACTCTTCAACATTCAAACTATTCTTACATTCATACTACACTCTGTCAGCATTTCAGTTCAACTTCAGCATTGGAGCATTCACAAGCACTTCCTTCAGGAATTGCCTCTTCCTATCGTTAGAAATCTAAGACAGCAATTGTGAAATCCATGTAATTCGAAACAAATGAGCTCACTCAGAAGAGAGTGTTTGTTTTGGTCTTTCCAGAGTCATCAAGCAGTGACAAGACGATAATCGACACTCACATTTTACATCATGTGACTTTACCAGTTGGGGACAGGTGTGTGTTTTCCACATCACACTGTCAGGTGATAATTAGCATCGTCAGCAGCTAAAAGACCAACAACAACAAAACATGTGGAATGTTGCATGACGCCAAGGTGTAGATGTTGGAAGTCCTCACGACCATAAAGACAGAGCCTGTTTGTCCCCAGCATGCAAACAGAAGACCGGAGACCACCGAGCACGCTCACAAAACCACAACAGACTTCAATGACAAGGTGGGACTCAAAACTCAAACAAACTTACTATACTGAATAATCATATTGAATAATAATAGAGTACCGGTAAATTATTTGTTTAATTAATTTTGTAAACTGTAAACATTTCAGTAGCTTTTACAGTCAAAAATTATTCTGTGTAGTAATTTGGTGTAAAAACCACCGTCAATTTCACAAGAAAATTCTGCCAGTTTCTTACCGTACATTTTTTTTTACAGTGTGGTAAAATGAACAATATAATTTCATAGGGGACGGCATGACGCAGTAGGGAGAGTGGCCGTGCCAGCAACCTGAGGGTTCCTGGTTCGATCCCCACCTTCTACCAACCTAGTCACGTCCGTTGTGTCCTTGAGCAAGACACTTCACCCTTGCTCCTGATGCATCGTGGTTAGGGCCTTGCATAGCAGCTCCCGCCATCAGTGTGTGAATGTGTGTATGTGGAAATAGTGTCAAAGCGCTTTGAGTACCTTGAAGGTAGAAAAGCGCTATACAAGTATAACACCCTTTTTTTTTTTAAGAACATTTACAAAAACTTATATATATGTAATACATATAATCAAAAGGTTTGTGACTGTAAAATGTTGTATTTCAAATATTTTAATGAGTTACATCATAATAATACTAATTGCAAGCAAAAAAGTGCAGATATGGTAAACTAATTGTATATTGGTTCACACACACACACACACGCACGCACGAACACACACACACACACACATATATATATATATATATATATATATATATATATATATATATATATATATATAAATATATATATATGTATATGTTTGTAAACTAATTAACTTATAATAACTGGTATTATTTTTTTATATAATTGATTAGAAAAAATAGTAATTATTACAATGACAACACAACTGATTGGTTATTCATCAAAAAGTAGTTCTTCTTTTACAAATATATATATATATATATATATATATGTACATACATATATATATATATATATATATGTACATACATACATATATATGTATATATATATATATGTACATACATACATATATATATATATATATATATATATATATATATATATATATATATATATATATATATATATATATATATAATATTTGTGTGTTTTTTCAGCTACCTGTGAGTGCACCTCCATCATGTCCTGCTTCCTTCTCTACCTGGCAGTGCTTGGCCTTCAGACAGGTATGACCACATAAAGATTGCTCCTCTTCCTCCCAAAACTGCAACAAAAAAAAAGTTTTTTTTTGTTAAACATGTTTCAACACTCAGGTGCTGGCGCAATGGACTGGACTTTTACCAGGTCTGGAGAGATGGACATCACCGACTGTCCCATCACATACTTCGGACAAAAGTACAACAAATTATATGTGAGAACTGCAAAGTCACTAAACCTAGGATGTCCAAATCCCGGCTAGTGGGACAATGTGATTTGTCCATTTACATTTTGCGCAAGTTCAATCACAAACATTTGGCTGTGGAAGGTGATTTTGGATCACATTTAGATAACCTTTGTCAATATTTGAAGCACAACATTTATTTATAGGACCCAATCCAAACAACCTTTCCTAGTCGGGGTGAAGAAAAAAAAAATTCAACCAGCACAAAATATCAACGCACATGGTCACATGTAACACACCCTGCTGCTTTAATGTTTTCGCCACTATTAAAAAAAAGAATACGTGCCACCACTATAAAAAAAAAAGATTGAATTTACACATTTAAATCCACTGCAAGGTATGATGGGTAAAATGCAGAATGCTCTCCCTGCACTTGTCCATGTTTGACTTTTAGCTGCTTGGTATTTCTGCTTGATTACAAAGCTTTAAAGAGCTCATCACAGAAGAAAAAGTAGTCGTTGAACTTTCACATACGCTTAATATCAAATTATAATTATATTAATTATTTATTATAATATGTAGACACACACACACACAAACACACACACACACACACACACCCACACCCACACCCACACACACACACACACACATTATCGTTGTGGTTTGTGCAGCCCTTTGAGGCATTTGTGAATAAGGACTATTCAAATGAACTTGGATTGATATATATGATTACTGCATTGCACACTCTTGGCATTCTCTCGATGGGTTTCAAGAGGTAGTTACCTGAAATCGTTTTCCAATAGTCTTGAAGAAGTTAGCTCATCGAGAGAATGCCAAGAGTGTGCAAAGCAGTAATCAGAGCAAAGGGTGGCTATTTTGAAGAAACTAGAATATAAAACATGTTTTCAGTTATTTCACCATTTTTTTGTTAAGTACGTAACTCCACATGTGTTCATTCATAGTTTTGATGCCTTCAGTGACAATCTACAATGTAAATAGTCATGAAAATGTATATACATACTGTACATATATATACATATATATATATATATATATATGTATATATACACATATACAGATATATACATTCAAATACATACATATATATATATATATATATATATACATACACACACACACATATATATATATATACATACACATATATATATACATACAAACCCCGTTTCCATATGAGTTGGGAAATTGTGTTAGATGTAAATATAAACGGAATACAATGATTTGCAAATCCTTTTCAACCCATATTCAGTTGGATATGCTACAAAGACAACATATTTGATGTTCAAACTGATAAACACTTTTTTTTGTTGCAAATAATCATTAACTTTAGAATTTGATGCCAGCAACACGTGACAAAGAAGTTGGGAAAGGTGGCAATAAATACTGATAAAGTTGATGAATGCTCATTAAACACGTATTTGGAACATCCCACAGGTGTGCAGGCTAATTGGGAACAGGTGGGTGCCATGATGGTCTGTAAAAGCTGCTTTGTGAACAAATGCATGAGAAAATTGTCAAACAGTTTAAGAACAACATTTCTCAACGGGCCATTGCAAGGAATTTAGGAATTTCACCCTCTACGGTCTGTAATACCATCAAAAGGTTCAGAGAATCTGGAGAAATCACTGCACGTAAGCGATAATATAACAGACCTTCGTTCCCTCAGGCGGTACTGCATCAAAAAGCGACATCAGTGTGTAAAGGATATCACTACATGGGCTCAGGAACACTTCAGAAAACCACTGTCAGTAACTACAGTTTGTCGCTACATCTGTAAGTGCAAATTAAAACTACTGTGAAAAGCCAAAGCCATTCATCAACGACACCCAGAAACCCCGCCGGCTTAACTGGGCCCGAGGTAAGCTAAGATGGACTGCTGCAAAGTAGGAAAGTGTTCTGTGGTCTGACGAGTCCACATTTCAAATAGTTTTTGGAATCGGTGAATGTCGTGTCCTCAGGACCAAAGAGGAAAAGAACCATCAGGACTGTTCTAGGTGCAAAGTTGAAAAGCCAGCATCTGTGATGGTATGGGGGTGTATTAGTGCCCAAGGCATGGGTAACTTACACATCTGTGAAGGCACCATTAATGCTGAATGGTCCATACAGGTTTTGGAACAACATATGTTGCCATCCAAGCAACGTTATCATGGACTCTCTTGCCTATTTCAGCAAGACAATGCCAAGTCACTTGTTACAACAGCGTGGCTTCATAGTAAAAGAGTGCGGGTACTAGACTGGCTTGCCTGTAGTCCAGACCTGTCTCCCATTGAAAATGTGTGGCATATTATGAAGCCTAAAATACCACATCGGAGACCCCGGACTGTTGAACAACTTAAGCTGTACATAAAACAAGAATGGGAAAGAATTCCACCTGAAAATCTTAAAAAAATGTGTCTCCTCAGTTCCCAAAGGTTTATTGAGTGTTGTTAAAAGAAAACGTGATGAAACACAGTGGTGAACATGCCCTTTTCCAACTACTGTGTCACGTGTTGCAGCCATGAAATTCTAAGTTAATTATTATTTGCAAAAAAAAAATAAAGTTTATGAGTTTGAACATCAAATATATTGTCTTTGTAGTGTATTCAATTGAATATGGGTTGAAAAGGATTTGCAAATCATTGTATTCCGTTTGTATTTACATCTAACACAATTTCCCAACTTATATGGAAACGGGGTTTGTACATACATACATATATACATATATATATATATATATATATATATATATATATATATATATATATATATATATATATGTATATATATATACAGTATATATACATATTTCGGTTCGGTACGTACCTCAGTTTAGAGGTCACGGTTCGGTTAATTTTCAGTACTGTAAGAAAACAACATAATATACATTTTTGGGTTGTTACCAAATTTGTAAACAATGGCATAACATACATATACACACAGGGTCCATTGCCAAAGTTAATATGGTCAACATATATAAAATAAAAAATAAGTTAAGATAAGGCTCAGAATGGTTTCTTAACAAAACCTTCCTACATATCAAGCGCCTGGCTAACTTGGCAGTAAGAGGATTTATGGGCTTTTTGTTCTTCCAACATAGAAGTGGGTCAAAATCTAGTTTTTAATGCAATACAGCAACCCCCTGCGACCCCGAACGGGACAAGCGGTAGAAAATGGATGGATGGATGGACGGTCTTAAATCTGCTGCTATAAAAACATTTGTTATTGCTTCAGCCCTGCCTGACTCGCCGAGGAGAGGCTGCTTGAATGCGGTGGTGACGCTTCAAAGGAGTTGGCATGTATGACGTGCTGGCAGAAGCGTACCCTACTGCTGCTGAACAATGTCGGCAAACCTCTGTCCTCCATTGTTGTAATGCACCGCGCAGCCAAAGTGTTCCCAAACGGGAGATGTTAACGAGGCAGGATGGTCTTCCAGCTCTGGCTTTTGCATGTTGTCCTAGCCCGGTCGCTGCTAGCCTGACGTGTGTTGTGCCTCGCTCTGCATTGTTTACACAACCTGCGGTGCGATACATAATATGTCCGTATGGAAACTCGTTCGGTACACCTCCGAACCGTACTGAAATCCCCGTACCGAAACAGTTCAATACAAATACACGTACCGTTACCCCCCTAATAAATAAATATATATATACATATAAATATATATATATATATATATATATTTCCATCAATTTTCTACCGCTTATTCCCTTTGGGGTCGCGGGGGTGCTGGTGCCTATCCACGGGGGTGCTGGTGACTATCTCAGCAACAATCGGGCGGAAGGCAGTGTACACCCTGGACAAGTCGCCACCCCATTGCAGGGCCAACACAGATAGACAGACAACATTCACAGTCACATTCACACACTAGGGCCAATTTAGTGTTGCCAATCAATATACATACATAAATACACACACACATATATATATATATATATATATATATATATATATATATATATATATATATATGTAGGTGTGGGAAAAAATCACATTCAACATTTGACGTTACTATGGGGAGTTTTGACGGAGCAGAAACGTGCGAACTCGTTGGGAGTTTCCTCCTCTCCCAGCTTGCTAGCCTCAACCTGAACCTTGGTATTTACCGTGATGACGGACTGGCAGTGTGCCGCGCCTCGCCAAGGAGCAGCGAGAACACCAAGAAGCGCATATGCCAAATCTTCAAAGAAAATGGCCTACGGATCACGATTGAAGCCAACAAGCAAACCGTCAACTTCCTCGACGTCACTTTCAACCTGAGAAATAACAGCTACCAACCATTCACGAAACCCAACACAACACTCCAATACGTGCACCACGACAGCAACCACCCACCCACCACCACGAAAAGAATACCTACCGGAATTAATAAAAGGCTATCGATGCTGTCATCCAGCAAAGCTGAATTCGACCAAGCAACCCCCCCGTACCAGAAAGCACTTGATGAAAGCGGATACAACTTCACCCTCACCTATGAACCCACCCCAGGAAACCAACCAAAAAAGAGCAGAAAACGAAACAACATCATCTGGTACAATCCGCCATTCAGCAAAGACGTCTCAACCAACATCGGCCGCAAGTTCCTCACTCTGATCGACAAACACTTCCCCAAAGGCAACACCCTAAGAAAAATATTCAACAAGAACAACATTAAATTGAGCTACAGCTGTATGAATAACATGCAACAAATCATTTCAAACCACAACAAAGCAATTGCAAAAGGACTGCCTACCCCCAGACTAAACGACTCTGAAACCAATAATGAATGTAACTGTCGCAAGAAACCTGATTGCCCTCTCAACGGAAGGTGCTTACAGACATCAGTCGTTTACCAAGCAAAGGTAATACGCAAGGACATTAACACATCCGACACGTACGTAGGATTAACCGAAGGAGCGTTCAAAACAAGATGGAATAATCACAACGCCTCCTTTAGAAACCAGACTTTGCAGAATTCTACAGAACTCAGCAAACACATTTGGAACCTCAAAGACAATAATGTTGAATATTCAATAACATGGCAAATTCTTGCATCCAGCACACCTTACAACAGTGGTAATAAAAGATGCCACCTATGCTTAAAAGAGAAACTGTTTATTATATATCATCCAGATCTATCATCCCTCAACAAGCGCAGTGAAATCATTTCAAGATGCCGCCATAGACGGAAACACCTCCTAGGTAACACATGAGCCAATCACCACACCCTACGCCTGCTTGTACCCACCCACTCTGTGCTCTATATAAACCATTGTATGTGAATGCTTCCATTAAAATCTCCTGATGATTGAGGGAACCCCTCATGAAACAGATCTGTAGAGATGAAGTAGTCTTGTGATTTTTTCCCACACCTACATATTGCGCTCTACCACGGTATCGAGCACTATTCTCTGGATAATCCAATCAAGACATATATATATATATATATATATATATATATATATATATATACATATATATATATATATATATAAATATATATAAATATATATATATATATATATACTGTATATATATATATATATATATATATATATACACTGTATATATATATATATATATATATATATATATATATATATATATATACATATTGCATGCAGCATGCAGCCGACTTTTGGCCCCTGACCAAATTCTTTTAGCCAAACGCAACCCCCCAGGTCAAAAAGTTTGGACACCCCTGCACTAAACAGTTAAGGCAAACTCTTGTAATTACACTTCACTACCACAAAGGGCACCTACAACAACACAGCTTTCACCATTTCCTATTTTTACATGACAAAAGGCGGCGTTCAACGACAACCGCTTTGCACTCTGCTTCAACGGCGCCTACGAAGAGGGCGCCCAAAACGACTGCATCGTGATGTCGGGAGGGACGGCGGACAGAGGCAACTGGTCCGTACTCGCACACGAGATACCAACGGGATCCGGGGTCCATAAGATGTTGCCAGCACTGAAGCATGCCGGGAAGTGTGTCAACGTGATACCTTTGAAAGATCATCAATATTCTGAGGTAGGTTTCTAAGGTTAGCTAACCTCACAAAATGTCGCTGTTGTTTATTTATTTACTTACATGTTGACAGATTCAACAAGTGGAACTGGGCAACTTCGGAGCGCAAGCCATTCTGGCTATCAGGACTTATTCTGGATACACAGACACGGATCTTGTAAGAGAAGCACCAGTTTCCTCAGAAAACACCGGTCTTGTCACAGCAGCATGGAAAAAAAAAGAAAATAAATAGTCTAAGTTGATCCATGTTCAAAAGGACTAACCATTTGTAGTCTTTGCAGCAAAGTGTAGGGCAAAGGTGAGGCAGAAAGGTTGGGACGGTATGTGATCTAGCAGGTGCTTGCTTTTAACCAGGCGTGCCCATTACGTCGATCGCGAGGAGTGTGCCAGTCGATTGTGGAGGCTGTGTCAGTCGATCGCCAAGGGTGTGTCAGTCGATCACGGGGGGTGTGTCAGTCGATCGCCAAGGGTGTGTCAGTCGATCGCAGAGGGTGTGTCAGTCGATCGCCAAGGGTGTGTCAGTCGATCGCGGAGGGTGTGTCAGTCGATCGCGGAGGGTGTGTCAGTCAATCGTGGAAGGTGTGTCAGTCGATCGCAAAGGCCGTGTCAGTCGATCACAAAAGGTGTGTCAGTCGGATAGCGGGAAGTGTGTCAGTCGGATCGCAGCGGGTGTGTCAGTCGATCGTGGAGGGTGAGTCAGTCAATTGCGCAGTGTCAGTCGATCGCGAAAAGTGTGTCAGTCGATCGCGGACGGTGTATCAGTCGATCACGAAGGGGTCTGTCAGTCCATCGCCAAGGGTGTGTCAGTCTATCGTCGAGGGTGTGTCAGTCGATCGCGGAGGGTGTGTCAGTCGATCGTGGAAGGTGTGTCAGTTGATCACCAAGGGTGTTCAGTCGATCGCCGAGGGTGTGTCAGTCAATCGTCAAGGGTGTGTCAGTCAATCGCTAGCCAGGCATTAAAAAAATAGACCTAAAAATTAGCGATCATCAATCTTCACCAAGACGTCACTTTCGTCACTTGATTGATATTCACGGCATCTGAGGGTCTTGTGAGATGATGCTGGCTGCTGCTGCCAGATCATTATTAAGTAAAAACGACGGACAAGAAGGCAAGAAACACTTTTTAATTTCAAGAGACTCTCGCGCCTCACCTGCTGTCAAAACTCTAAAGGCCGACTGCACAGTTCCTGTCTTCACAATAAAAGCACTGCTTCATCCTGCCTGCATTAACAAAATAAGAGTCTCAGAAAGCCAGCGTGCACGAGCTAGCAAGCTATGGAGTTTGCCACCAATGTTATTTCTTGTAAAGTGTATAAAAAGGAGTATGGAAGATGGACAAATAAGATGCCAAAAGCCAACCACTTTCATGTGGTATTGGACAGAAAGGAAGACTATTTTCTCCTCCATTTGAAAATTTGGATGTTATCAGCATTACTGTCTGATTCCGATCAATGCAAGTCATCAGAATTAGGTAATACACCAACTTATAATCTTGTCTTCATAGAAAAAAAAGGAATCTATATGTGTTAAACATGCTTGTATTATCATTAAACAGCTTGAACGTGTTAACAAAAACCTCTCTTTCATAAATAAATCAATATAAATGATATATATGAATGAAGTTAATTCCCCGCGACTTGGTCAATTGAAAAGTAGCTTGCCTGCAGAAAAAGTGTGGGCACCCCTGCTTTAAACAAACAGCAGCGGACAGCGTCAACATGTCAGCTCAAGTTAAGAACACTATCAGGATGGGTAAGGTTTCTCAGACGGGTTAGGGAAATAAATAAACGGGGTTGTCTTCTTTAGGAGCACTTTTTCATCACAATTTGCCCCAAAGTGATTGGCGCCTACCCACTTGATACAAAATAGTCAATGAACTCAGGAATCGACTAACAAAGGTCCCAAATTACCCCAAAATGACTATCTTCCTTTAAAGGTCATAAAGTGCCCCAAAATACGCTTAGCTTTAAAAGTTCCGGTGCCCAAGAATAAAAAAAATTACCAAAAGAGTCCGGGGGCAGAGCATAGAACCAGGGGACCTTTTTGAGTACCCAATTTTAATCACTGGGACCATTTTGGGATCTCCCCAGACCCATTCAGGGCCTAAATTGGTACAATTGGGACCTCAGTACGGTGGGAAAGATACTTTTTCTAATCATGTTAAAGAGTGACCTGTATTAACAATTGAATCCTTGAATTCAAAGTTTAATAGAACTCCAAAGACATTAGTGCCCCAAATCCCAGAGCACCTCATTGGTTTAGGGCAGGGGTCGGCAACCCAAAATGTTGAAAGAGCCCTCCGTATTGGACCAAAAATACTAAAAACATAACCGTCCGAAGTCGCAAAAAATTAAAAGCCTTACATAAGTGTTATAATGAAGGCAACACACGGTGTAAGTGTTTATATTAGCCTACTATCAAAATGACTGTGTCGCAGGCTGACGCAAATCTTCATTGACAGAAATGTTGGAATTTTATATCTAATCTACACATTATTACAACATTGGAAAACATTAGTAAAATGGAGGTATCTCAGAGGGTGAGGTAACTACTGGAAATTACTAGCTTAGAATGGCCATATGCATAGATGTGTGAGTCCATGAATTGATTAACTTGGACCCCGACTTGAAGTTGAAAAACTTATTCGGGTGTTACCATTTAGCGGTCAATTGTACGGAATTTGTACTGAACTGTGCAATCTACTAATAAAAGTATCAATCAATCAATCAATCAATCAATCCACTTCATAGGAAACGGCAGGCTATCTTCTTCTAATGGATTTCTGACAATCCTTGCAAGCTGGGTAATGAATGTTTGCTGGGGTCTGGAACAATATGGCACACACATAACCATCAGAAAAGCAGCCAATATTATATACAGATTGTGTCATGAGACATGCAAATATATATTAAATACAGAGAGGACCTGCGATGAGGTGGCGACTTGTCCAAGGTGTACACTGCCTTCCGCCCGATTGTAGCTGTGATAAGCACCAGCGCCTCCCGTGACCCCAAAGGGAATAAGCGGTAGAAAATTGATGGATGGATATAGAGAGGACATAAGTAAAATAAATAAAATTAACTCAAATATACCTACAAACGAGGCAAATTGATGCAATATGTACATACAGCTAGCCTAAATAGCATGTTAGCATAGATTAGCTTGCAGTCATTCAGTGACCAAATATGCCTGATTAGCACTCCACACAAGTCGATAACATCAAGAAACCTCACCTTTGTGCATTCACGCACAGCATAAAACGTTTGGTGGACAAAATGAGACAAATAAGGAGTGGCATAA
This sequence comes from Nerophis ophidion, assembly GCF_033978795.1. Lineage (NCBI taxonomy): Eukaryota > Metazoa > Chordata > Actinopteri > Syngnathiformes > Syngnathidae > Nerophis > Nerophis ophidion. The sequence goes on from NC_084629.1 coordinate 19,948,077, forward strand.
AACACGTCTTTCTGTGACAGCATCAAAAAAAGCTGTACATTGAAACAAACTGCTGCGTTGCAGTCCACACGACTACGGTGAGTTTTTAGGACCGCTAAAATTAGAAGGACAAAACAGCGCTCAACAAACACTCATATCAGTGAAGCATAAACACAAACATATTAAACAGCGGGCTTTCTAACAATTAGAAAGGTTTGTGTTGTGTTTGACAGAAACCATATTAAAACAAAAATATATTTTTCCCTAATCTTCTTTAGTTTTCATACATTTTTGAAAAAGCTCCAAGGAGCCACAAGGGCACTAGCCGCATGTGGCTACAGAGTTGTGGGTTGCCGACCCCCGGTTTAGGGCATGGAAATATACAGTATGTTGCAACGTTGGACAGATTGTCTTCGCCTGATATCTTCTACTGGATACAAATGTCGTTGGTCCAGGTGGCATATGCACAGGTAAAAGGCCAAACGGTTTCCAAGCACGTGTTTCAAGCCAACGAGACGAGCATGGGCGTCATCACAGACATGAGCGGATGCCGACTCTCAGGTCAGCTGATCCAATAGCTCATGGAGCCGGTTTAAAACAAGGAAACGCCAACCAAATCTCCCAAATGGCAGGTTCTGTTTACATGATCAATACCACCATTAGAAACCCAGACGTCTGCGCTACCGTCACGTGCGACGTGAATGGTCTCGCCACCGTGGTCAGCGATTGTGTACCGATGCACCACTGCCAAGGCAATGGCAGGTAAATCCACAACAAGCCCAGATGATTTATTCAAACCATTGTCTTTGCATACCTGTATCTATTCCATCAGCTGCGCCTTTGACGCCATGTGCACTTTGACCGCCTCCACGGTCATCGATTTTGTCGGCCGCGTTCACACTGTGACTGACCGTTGCGGATACACTCTGATGAAGTCCGAGGCCGTCCCAAACATCCGGATCCAGGGCGTATTCAAGGAGCGGCGCCGCAAGGACGTCAGCTTCTTGGACCATGTGATTGTGCACCTGGACAAGCAAGATGCTAAGTTGAAGCTACTACAAGGTGGCCGAGTGGAGGTAAGAGTTCATCTCCACTACAGAAAGATCACTTCACTGAGATGTCTATTGTGGTCTTCTGTCGCTGTCAAGATAAATGAAATTTCCCAAGCCCTCGACACCACAGCTACAGTTGTCCATGGAGTGGAACTAACCAAGGGCCAGAGCGGAGTGACTGTTAAAATATCGCAGTCCAACTACACAGTTACAGTCTTCTTTGATGGCAACACGGTGCAGATCCACCTGAAGGGTATGAACAGAAGTCATTATTGTTTACTGAAAGGATACTTATTATGCATATCCAACATTTTTAACCAATTGGTACCTGCTTTTGTTTATTTGAGATCTTCATAACTATGGCGGAGATGCTCATAAAACAATCCCGCCTTCCTTCATACTTCCTTCAAACGAGCTATTTGGAATTTTCCCCAATTGTGACGTCAGCTGACATCTCCATACGTGGAAGAAAAGTACTCAAAGTGGTTCGCGCAATTTTGCTATTTCGGTCTGACGCTCTAGTTAGTAAGCTTCTTCTTTTTTTTTCAATCCCCTTGATGTGGACCAAACTGGTTCCTACATACAGCACATTCTCTGATGTTTACTTTTCTTGTACAAAACCCAAAACCAGTGAAGTTGGCAGGTTGTGTAAATGGAAAATAAAAACAGAATACATCCATCCATCCATTTCCTACCGCTTATCCTTCCTGGGGTCGTGGGGGGTGCTGGAGCCTATCTCAGCTACAATCGGGCGGAAGGCGGACTACATCTGGACAAGTCACCACCTCATCGCAGGGCCAACACAGGTGGACAGTACAATGATTTGCAAATCCTTTTCAACCTATATTCAATTGAATGAACTGCAAAGACAAGATATGTAATGTTCGAACTGAGAAACTTAATTTTTTGCAATTATTAGCTTATTTGGAATGTGATCCATGCAATATGTTTCAAAAAAGTGGCAAAAAGAACTAAAAAACTTGAGGAATGCTCATCAAACACTTATTTGGAACATCCCACAGATGAACAAGCTAATTGGGAACAGGTGGGTGCCATGGTTGGGTATACAGTAAAAGCAACTTCCATGAAATGTTCAGTAATTCACAAACAAATTGTTTTTGGAAACTGTGGATGTCGTTTCTTCCGGACCAAAGAGGGAAATAACCAACCGGACTGTTATTTGTGACATGTTCAAAAGCCAGCATCTGTGACGGTACGGGGGTGTATTAGTGCGCAAGGCATGTGAAGGCACCAAAAATGTTGAAAGGTACATACAGGTTTTGGAGCAACATATGATGCCATCCAAGAAATGTCTTTTTCATGGACGCCCCTGCATATTTCAGCAAGACAATGCCAAGCCACATTCTGCACGTGTTACAACAGCGTAGCTTTGTAGTAAAAGACTCGACTAGCCTGCCTGTAATCTGTCTCCCATTGAAAATGTGTGGCACAATATAAAGCGTCAAATACAACAACGGAGACCCTGGACTGTTGCCAAACATTTACTGAGTGTTGTTGAAAGGAAAGGCCATGTAACACAGTTGTAAAAATGTGCCAACTTTTTTGCAATGTGTTGCTGCCATTAAATTCTAAGTTAATGATTATTTGCAAAAACAAAAGAAGTTTCTCAGTTCAAACATTAAAAATCATGTCTTTGCAGTCTATAGGTTGAAAAGGATTTGCAAATCATTGTATTCTGTTTTTATTTACGAATTACACAACGTGCCAACTTCACTGGTTTTGGGTTTTGTACAAATTAGTGCATAGGTCAGTCAGTAGACTGGCTATTGAAGCCCTCAAAATTACATCATGGATGATGGGGAGAAGACGCTGTCAATGTGGCGGCACGTAAATAAGACCGCCCACAAAATGATCAGTGACCCAATCCTGGAGATGCACTGTCCAGAGGACTCAGCCTAATGGTCTATGCACCTCTGAAATCTACATGAATCCTTGTTTAATGGCACGGTCTAGCTTAGGAAGTTTGAAATATCTGGCGTTTGTTGTTCAAATATGTATGGACCAAATCCTATAGGCATAGTAGCTCAATTGCATGGTACAGCAGAACCTGCTTAAATTTGTCCTGCTCATGCTGCCAACCATATTGTATAACCCATCAAGTACAACATGTTATTATTATTATCATCAAAAAGCTGATGTGGACATATATGATCGACTGCTTTTAAGCATAAAAATTGAAAACCAGAGGGGTCACTTCAATGAAAAATGGTTCCATATATTTCGCTATTTGTTGTATCATTGTCATCGACATCTACAGCAAGTCATTATTGCTAAGCCACTTGCCAGTTACACGGCATCAACACATGCATGCAGTGACTTCCTGTTCAGTCCAAAATATTTTAACAGGTGAAAGTGCAGCTGCCGTGCATGGATTATGTGGAAATTCCTCCGTGGATTTGAGTGAGGAGAGAGTCTCAGAGCACAGCATTGCTGGGTGTGAGACACAACATGAAGAAGCTAAGGATGGAATGATCAACTGCAACGCTTCGACTGAATGGTAAACACTTGTTTCAAAAGAACACATTAAATACTTGCGAGTGACGGGGTTTTCATGTCTGCTTGGTAGGTGTCAACTCATGTGGCAAGATCCGTTCACTCGGTGCCACATGCAAATCGACCCTGAGCCCTTCGTTTCGGCCTGCATCAGCAATTTGTGCCAGTCCCCCGCAGTGGATGGCCTCAAATGCCACTTGATGGAGGCCTATGCCAGAGCCTGTCGCCAGCAAAACAACATCACAGTGGAGGACTGGAGGTCGACGGCTGGATGCGGTAAGGAGATTGCAATAGAAGGTTCTTGCCAACAAAATCCAGCAATAACCAATTTTTGAGAAAGTTAACTGGAGTTAAAACTCATATAAGAGTAACCGGGACTACACGCTGTCCTAGTACTACTACTAGTAAGAATGTAGGACTCTATGAGTACTATCAATCAATCAATCAATGTTTACTTATATAGCCCTAAATCACTAGTGTCTCAAAGGGCTGCACAAACCACTACGACATCCTCGGTGGGCCCACATAAGGGCAAGGAAAACTCACACCCAGTGGGACATCGGTGACAATAATGACCCAGTGGGACGTCGGTGACAATGATGACTATGAGAACCTTGGAGAGGAGGAAAGCAATGGATGTCGAGCGGGTCTAACATGATACTGTGAAAGTTCAATCCATAATGGATCCAACACAGTCGCGAGAGTCCAGTCCAAAGCGGATCCAACACAGCAGCGAGAGTCCCGTTCACAGCGGAGCCAGCAGGAAACCATCCCAAGCGGAGGCGGATCAGCAGCGCAGAGATGTCCCCAGCCGATACACAGGCGAGCAGTACATGGCCACCGGATCGGACCGGACTCCCTCCACAAAGGAGAGTGGGACATAGAAGAAAAAGAAAAGAAACGGCAGATCAACTGGTCTAAAAAGGGAGTTTATTTAAAGGCTAGAGCATACAAATGAGTTTTAAGGTGAGACTTAAATGCTTCTACTGAGGTGGCATCTCGAACTGTTACCGGGAGGGCATTCCAGAGTACTGGAGCCCGAAATGAAAAAGCTCTACAGCCCGCAGACTTTTTTTGGGCTTTGGGAATCACTAATAAGCCGGAGTCCTTTGAACGCAGATTTCTTGCCGGGACATATGGTACAATACAATCGGCAAGATAGGATGGAGCTAGACCGTGTAGTATTTTATACGTAAGTAGTAAAACCTTAAAGTCACATCTTAAGTGCACAGGAAGCCAGTGCAGGTGAGCCAGTACAGGCGTAATGTGATCAAACTTTCTTGTTCTTGTCAAAAGTCTAGCAGCCGCATTTTGTACCAACTGTAATCTTTTAATGCTAGACATGGGGAGACCCGAAAATAATACGTTACAGTAATCAAGACGAGACGTAACAAACGCATGGATAATGATCTCAGCGTCTTTAGTGGACAGAATGGAGCGAATTTTAGCGATATTGCGGAGATGAAAGAAGGCCGTTTTAGTAACGCTTTTAATGTGTGCCTCAAAGGAGAGAGTTGGGTCGAAGATAATACCCAGATTCTTTACCTTGTCGCCTTGTTTAATTGTTTGGTTGTCAAATGTTAGAGTTGTATTATTAATTTGTGTTTTGATACGTTCTAATAAAATATTATGATCGACAGTATCGAAAGCAGCGCTAAGATCGAGGAGCAGCAACATAAATGACGCATCAGAATCCATCGTTAGCAATAGATCATTAGTCATTTTTGCGAGGGCTGTCTCCGTGGAGTGATTTGCCCTGAAACCGGATTGAAAGGTTTCACATAGATTGTTAGACGCTAAGTGTTCATTTAACTGCTTCGCAACAATTTTTTCAAGGATTTTTTAAATAAAGGGAAGGTGAGACACAGGTCGGTAGTTTACCATGAGGTCAGGATCGAGGTTAGGTCTTTTAAGAAGAGGATGAATAACCGCTTTTTTGAATGCTAGGGGAACAGTGCCCGAGGAAAGTGATAAGTTTATAATATTTAGCACTGATGGACCTAATAATACAAAGAGCTCCTTGATCAGTTTCCCAGGAAGAGGGTCAAGTAAACATGTTGTTTGTTTTATTCCATTTACACGTTGTAACAATTCCTCTAATGTTATTTCCTCAAAACGAGAGAAACTATTTTGGAGGGCAGTATCCGCCGTATATACAATCGTGTCAGTGTTAATAGAACCCCGTTGTAGCTGGGACGCATTGTCTTTAATCTCCTTTCTAATGACTTCAATTTTCTTACTAAAGAATTGCATAAAGTCATCAGCTGAGTGGGTGGAGCTACTGGAAGGAGTCCCTTGTTGGGTTAGCGATGCTACCATACTAAACAAAAATGTAGGATCGTTTTTATTACGGTGGATGAGATTTGAGTAATATTTAGCTTTAGCTAAGGTAAGCATGCGTTTATAAGTTATTAAACCATCACTCCATGCTTGATGGTGCACCTCAAGTTTAGTCGTGCGCCATTTGCGTTCCAGCTTTCTGCACAATAATTTCTGAGCTCTAGTTTCTTCTGTAAACCACGGGGTGCGCTTTTTTGGAGCCTTTTTTAACTTTAGCGGTGCTATGTTATCAATGGTTTCGCGCAGGGCGTCGTTAAAGTTGTTAGTGAGGTTATCAATAGAGCCCACATACTTTGGGAATGGTGCCATTACCGAGGGCAGTAGGTAAGCAAGAGTTGTCGTTGTGGCCGTATTAATGTTGCGGCTGCTATAGCAGTTATTATTATTATTAGTTTGACGAACATGCGTCTGAACCTCGAATTTTATAAGGTAATGATCGGACAATACTTTAGTGTACGGGAGTATCGTAACTTTGGAAACGGTGATACCCCTGACAAGCACTAGGTCTATCGTATTACCGTTGCGATGCGTGGGTTCATTTATTATTTGTGTGAGACCACAGCTATCAATTATAGTCTGGAGCGCTACGCACGGTGGGTCCGATGGGGTATTCATATGGATATTAAAGTCCCCCATTATGATTATATTATCGGCGTGTGTCACTAGATCAGCAACGAACTCTGAGAATTCATTGATAAAGTCTGAATAGGGCCCTGGGGGCGGTAGATAACAGCCAGGTGTAGAGGGAGCGGTGTGACAGACTTCATAGTAAGCACCTCAAACGATTTATATTTATTATTTATGTTAGGACTAAGGTTAAAGTTTTCGTTGTATATTAGTGCGACCCCCCAACCCCTTTTAAGCGGACGGGCAATATGCGCATGTGTAAAGTTAGGAGGACATGCCTCATTTAGCGCAAAAAAGTCGTTTGGTTTAAGCCAGGTTTCGCTGAGACCGATGACGTTAAGATTGTTGTCTCTGATAATATCATTAACTAACAACGTTTTGGGAGACAATGATCTTATGTTTAAAAAACCTATATTATAGGTAGTCGGCTGTTTTAGGGAATTTTTGATCAAATTATCCGTAGTAGCAATATTAATAATGTTGTGTTTATTATGCCCAGTGCATTCAGTATAATTACGACCATATCTAGGAATTGATACGACGGGAATTTTCCGATTGTTTGATTGTTGCTTTGATAAACTGCACTCATCATGGTTAGCCACCTCAGTAACGGGGATTTTCCGATTGTTTGTTTGTTGCTTTGATAAACTGCACGCATCATAGTTAGCCACCTCGGTAAAACACACGTCCAACTCTGAAACACTCAAAGCAGAAAAAACTTGTTCTAATTTAACAGACTCCTTACCCAGACCAGTAGTCTCGCATCCTTTATTTAAATCCGGCTGCAGGATGGAGGGAAGTGGTGTTCTGTGGGGATTAGCCTTCTGCTTTTTTTAAGCCCCGCTCGGCATCCGCGTTTCCGATCACACCGCTGGCGTCTGCTCCGTAGACGGCCCCCGCTGCTTCACAGGCCGCTGGATGTAGCCGCCGAAGTATTCCCATGCTAGTTAGCACGTCGAACAAGCACGCGTCTATCAGTCCAAAAGGGTCGGGAATTGGCGAGGGAAAAACACATTCAGTCTCATTAATTCAGAAACGTCACTTTTTTTAAGAGGTTGCAAAGTGTTGGCAACATCCTTTGGTATTTGTGTTACAGCTGCCGGTCCTGAGGCCATGTGCCGGGACAAGTTCTGCAGCGATCACGAGTTCTGCGGCGTGAGCTACGACGGAAAAGCTCATTGTCTTTGCCGGGCTCTTCTTGCATCAGACTATAGATCCAAAGACAAGTTTGGTATGTCCACGACAACGCTCAGCAACCTAGATTGGTTTTAGAAGCTGAAATGCATCCATACCGTCTTTTGCTGTGTAAAACTCAGGTGAGCCGGCAGTTTGCAGCCATACATCTGCTTCCGTGACCATGTACTGTTGCCTTCTGTTGGAGAAGGGCATCGACTACACAAGGCTACACCTCAACGACGAGAGCTGCAAAGGTGACATTGACGATAAGAACCACATGGTGTCGTTCAACTTTGATAGGGACCACACATGTGGAGCAATCATCAAGGTTTGTATCTGACTTCCTGCCTTATTATAAAACAAAACGATTTGGTTTGATTGCATCGAGAACATTAACAACGCCTGGGCATATGTAACCCTATAGGCAAACTCGAGCAAAATAACCTACAAAAATGTCATCATGACACCCAACATCTCCAGTGTAGTGACACGTTACAGTAACGTGCAGATGGATTTCTCCTGCCATTTTGACCAACCAGACCCAGAGGGCCTGTCCATCAAAATCAAAGACAGGTGCGTGGTTGGTGTCTCTTTCCGTAGCTGCAACTTGGGACATGTTTCATAAGATATTGTTTGTGCTTTTGCTTGGCAGCCCAGTGATTAAACACCTCACATCAGGCGAGTGGGATTACACCCTGACCCTGAGTGCATACACCGATCCCGGAAGAACACAACCCATAGAGTCGAGTACAGGAGTTCTGCTCAATGAGAAAATCTGGGTGGAGATCAAGGCGTATGGATTGGAGGGAAACGCCCTCGCTATAGTGACCGAATCCTGCTGGGCTACAGATCAATTGTCTTCAAATGGGAGCATTCGTTACGATCTCATCACTGCAGGGTGAGTTGTGCTGAGAGGCCAACAAAGATTATGTTGCTGGCTGCCCAGGCCATGTCTTCACTCCTGTGTCTGAGTAGATGTCCTAATCCTGCCGACTCAACGGTGGACATTGAAGGCAACGGGCAGGGAACGTCCAACTACTTCTCCTTCAACATGTTCAGATTCTTGGGTAGAGACAGCGAAATCTTCCTACACTGCAGAGTAGACCTGTGTGTGCAACAGGGAGACTCGTGCATCCAGGTAATTTGGAGTTTCCCATTTTACCAAGTCCATAAAACACAAGCGCTTAACTGTCTGTATTCAAAATACTCTCTTCAGGTGTGCAACCCGGCAGCAAGGAGGCGCAGATCTCTCCCGACCATTGACGCCGAAGGAGATCCTTCCATAGTTACCATGGCTTGGGCCTAATCAGGTGAACTACACCTGCGATGTATTTATGTTTATAACAGAAACGAGGATGGGATCTAAGTTCCCATCCTCACCTATGACTGAAAGGACAAGATCACAGGTACAAGTGGCCGAAATTAGTTTCCTCCGCCGGGGGGGCGGGGCTCTCACTTAGAGATTGGGTGAAAAGCTCTGTCATCTGGGAGCAGCTCAAAGTAAAGCCGCTGCTCCTCCACATCGATAGGAGCCAGATGAGGTGGTTTGGGCATCTGGTCAGGATGCCCCCTGAACCCTTTCTTAGGGAGGTGTTTAGGGCACGTCCGACTGGTAGGAGGCCACGGGGAAGACCAAGGAAGCGTTGGGAAGTGTATGTCTCCCGGCTGGCCTGGGAACGCCTTGGGATCCCCCGGGAGAGCTGGACGAAATTGCTGGGGAGAGGGAAGTCTGGGCTTTCCTGCTTAGGCTGCTGCCCCCAAGACACGACTATGGATAAGCGGAAGAAGATGGATGGATGGATGGAATAGAAACGCAATAACCAGTCATTCGAAATGCCAATACGATACAAAATAAAGTATCTCAAGACAGTTTGCCGGCAAAGGCTAAAAAAACACCCTCTACACTAGAAAGCGCAAACGGAAGCCTCAGTGTGGGGACAGAGTGTAAATCAAGAAAGAAGATAAGACAAAGACATTGGTGAAGGTCTGTTTTGTGGTCTTCCCAGTCCATACCCAAGTCTGTTTGGACCCATTAATGCACTAAATGGTGTCTCGTTATACCATGGCTGGCGATACAACAAGTATTATGGTAACGACCAATAATGTTATGTCAGTAGCCCTAAGGCAGGAAAAACAAGAATTTATGTTCCAGTTGATGCTGAACCAGAAGGACTACTTGATGGAAAAGAGCTGACACTTTTATGTTCCAGTTGATGCTGAACCAGAAGGAGTACTTGATGGAAAAGAGCTGACACTTCCAACACAGGACCTCCTGCCTTCTAAACAAAAATATTGCTATGGTTTAAGAGAAAAATCTGGAAGCTGGTTTATTGTCAAAGTATTTAGTGGTAAAACTCACAGGATCAAAGGGTTGATTTGAAAACTTTGTAAAACTTATTGGCTTGTGGATGCCCCCACTGGTTGAACCCAGCCTTACATCATCCAAAATGAAGATGGTTGAAGGTGGCTGGGGGAGGAGGATGGAGTTAAATGTTGGCACCATCCTCACTTTCTCTCTGATTCCTGCAATGGAGGAAGTGGAACTCTGCTTCCCGCAGGTCAACAACTTTTTGCACCATCCATCCATTTTCTACCGATTATTTCCTTTTAGGGGTCACGGGGGGCCCTGGCGCCTATCTCAGCTACAATCGGGCGGAAGGCTGGGTATACCCTGGACAAGTCGCCACCTCATTGAGGGCCAAGGACCAGTTTAACGTATGCATTATTTTCACGGACTGGCTTTCCACATGTGGCAGATAAAAACAGCGAAAAAAATTAGCATGAGAAATCAACTCACTCTAACGCCGAAGTAGTGAGAGCCCTGGGTGCGTTTCTTTGGGAAGAGATGTTGTCCGGCACGTTAATGGCATATACTATACACCAATGTTTCTTAACCAGTGTTGGGCTGCGAGTGCCCCCTAGAATTGTCCGCCCTGAGATCGGTAGGTCGTGAGTTCAAATCCCGGCTGAGTCATACCAAAGACTATAAAAATGGGACCCATTACCTCCCTGCTTGGTAGTCAGCATTAAGGGTTGGAATTGGGGGTTAAATCACCAAAAATGATTCCCGGGCACGGCACCGCTGCTGCCCACTGCTCCCCTCACCTCCCAGGGGGTGATCAAGGGTGATGGGTCAAATGCAGAGAATAATTTGGCCACACCTAGTGTGTGTGTGACAATCATTGGTACTTTAACTTTAACTTTAAATATATGTGTTTTTCAGCTGTGGTCCACATAGGCAGCAGCGGCACAGCAGTTGTAATACATTTTTCCACCACTTGTGGCAGTAATGACAAAATAAAACAAGCATAAGTCTGGTGCTAATGTCATAGAGACATTTCTTAAGCGCAAAAATTATGACTAAAGTAGTGAAGCTGTATTTTCATTTTCACTTCAATTTTATTGACAGTTTAGTTAAGAAACATATTTATTATTAGTTTATTCATTTTATCACAACATAATACATATTGTATGTAAATGTATTGTTTATTTGGTTAGTACTTTAAATCAGCCAGACCTAAACCTAAGGTTTATTTGTTGAATCAAGAATATAATCTTTGTGATTAACACATGCTTTCATATAATTTGACAAGGAAATAAACTATAAGTAGGTTAGACATAACTATTGAATATGATCAAGATCAAGAGTAAGAGGAGCAGTGGTCCCCGTGCTCCTCTGTAGTGGAAAGGTTGGGTCCCGAGGTCAAAAAGGTTTAAGAACCCCTGCTATATTCAATGACCCTGCAGGGTACTGTAACAAAGGAGTTGTAAGTTGCATCTATTAAAAAGCTTATTGGTGTGTTTAGTGGGACAGGCAAAAGTTAAATTGGAGAAAATGCAGTAATTTATAAATTAACTAATGTTTCTTTGCGGCACAGTAGCAAATTCGTCACAGTCTCTGGACTGGTGGTTTGGGACCACTGCTCCACATGATCTCTGCTCTCACCGCTGCCCTCAACATGCTGGTCATAGTCGCCATCGCTCACTTCAAGTAGTTGATTTTAGCTCCTGTTATTTAATAGTGGTTGATTCCCGCACAAGTTCAAGTGTTTGTCTGAATTTAGAAGAAAAAAATATGGTTTTGTTCCTGTAATGCTTTTCATTCGTTACTCACTTTGTGCTTTTCTCTCTCTGTGGCAGGCAAAGTTACACCCCCACCAACTTCATCCTCCTCTCGTTGACAATCTCTGATTTCCCTGTGAGATTCCTGCTGTTCTGCCAGAGTTTCTCTAACTGCTACGTTGCAATTTGCGACCCTCTGGGCTACTCCACCAAAGTCACCCCTCAAAAGGACCCGGTTGTGCGTTTGTTTGTGCTGGCTGTGCTCCCCTCATTTTTCTCACGTTGATGCTTCTGAACAAACTCTTGCAAGGGGACATCTTGCCAACCTGCTACGGTCAATGCTTTACTTTAAGCAGCTTGGTTGAGTTGACGGTGGACATGGTGGTGACCTTCATTGTCTCCATCACAACCATTGTGCTTTTGTACTTGAGTGTTCTTGGCGGCCCAGATCCAGATCCGCACCATGCGTGCCGGGCTATCCCAGCAGCAAGGCTTCCAGAAGAGAGAAGTGAAAGCGGCCTCGACTTTGGGGGTGGTGGTGGGGACTTCTCAGGGGTGCCTCTGGCCGTATTACTTCTACATGATGTCAGGGGGGCCGACAACGAGCAGAAAATGTGGCTTCAACCTTTCCTGGTGTGTTTGTTCTACCTGAACTCCTGCCTCAACCCTCTCATCTATGCCTTCTTCTACCCGTGGTTCAGGAAATCTGTCAAACTCATCCTCACGCTTCAGATACTCTAACGTGGCTCCTAGGGTGTCAAAATAATGCATTAAAATAAAAAGTAATCGCACTGTTGCAAATAAATGCAACATTATTGTACGGTTGTATTATTTGACGTTACTGAGTGAACATGCTACTGCAGTGTAAAACCTGCATGTGAGACGTAAAATGGTGTGATGGGATGTGTGACGACCTGTCTTTCCTACAAATAATCTCTGTCTCACTTAACAGTAAAAAAATACATAATCATACAATTTTTTTTGTCCAATTAAATCATTTTTTTGTATTTTTCCGATGTTTGATATACAGTACACCTTTGTATCTAAATGTGTATGTGTGCATATTTATGAGTATATATAAAAATATATATATATATATATATATATATATATATATATATATATATATATACACATATATATATATACCCCTAATGTATAGTTGAGGTTTCTGTGGTTTATCCATTATACAGTGCTCTATAACGGGGTAGAGTGGAATATACGTTAGGTCAGAAAAAACACAAAGGCTGTATCATCCCTACAAGCCTGTTTCGCAGGTTTCCCGGATTTTATACACATAAAATCCCCTGACTAGCAGGGAAACCTGCAAAACAGGCTTGTACGGGTGATATAGCCTTTGTGTTTTTTCTGACCTAACGTACTGTATATTCCGCTGTACCCCGGTATTGAACACTGTATAACGGATAAACCACAGAGACCTCAACTATAAATTAGGGGTGTGGGAAAAAATCGATTTGAATTTGAATCGCGATTCTCACATTGAGCGATTCAGAATCGATTCTCTCTTTTTTTTTAAATCGATTTTGAATTTATTTTTTTTTTTCCTATTTTTTTTAATCAATCCAACAAAACAATACACAGCAATACCATAACAATGCAATCCAATTCCAAGACCAAACCTGACCCAGCAACACTCAGAACTGCAATAAACAGAGCAATTGAGAGGAGACACAAACACGACACAGAACAAAAGTAGTGAAACAAAAATGAATATTATCAACAACGGTATCATTATTAGTTATAATTTCAGCATAGTAGTGATTGAAAATCCCTCATTGACATTATCATTAGACATTTATAAAAGAAAAAAAAGAGCAATAGTGTCACAGTGGCTTACACTTGCATCGCATCTCATAAGCTTGACAACACACTGTGTCCAATGTTTTCACAAAGATAAAATAAGTCATATTTTTGGTTTGTTTAATAGTTAAAACAAATTTACATTATTGCAATCAGTTGAAAAAACATTTTCCTTTACAACTATAAAAGCTTTTTACAAAAATATACTACTCTGCTAGCATGTCAGCAGACTGGGGTAGATCCTGCTGAAATCCTATGTATTGAATGAATAGAGAATAATTTTAAATTGGGAAAAAAAAATCTTTTTTGAATCGAATCGTGACTCCAAGAATCAATACTGAATCGAATCGTGGGACACCCAAAGATTTGCAGCCCTACTATGTATATATATATATATATACATGTACATGCTTTTTAATTGGAACTACATGACAATCTTGATGACTATTATAATTTGTATCTTTCTTTTCTTTGTTTATTTTGAATTGTTCTTGTCAGCATGCATCTAACTTTTCATTTAGTGGCCCCATCTTCTTGTAAACCATTGTTTATTGTCTAATAATTGTGTGTGCCATGTTTTAATCAGGGAACAACGTTAATATATATTTGATGAAACGTGATTATATGCATGAGTGTATGTATGCGTATTTCAATGAAGCTCAAGATCAGAGCCCAATGTCTCCTTGTTTTACTATATCTTGTATTTGAGTTTGTTTATAGGGTTAGGCGAAACAAGTGCTCATCTTCAGCCTAAACCCTTTCGGTCAGTAAAACTGTCAATCTATGAATTCATGGATGTAAAATTATTTGTTGTCCACTGACCGAAGAAATAATAAACTGAACTAAAACTAAATTAAACCCAAGAAAACAAAGACTCAAGACAGCCATGACATTATGTTCTTTACAAGTGTATAGTACAGGCCAAAAGTTTGGACACACTTTCTCTTTATTTTCATGACTATTTACATTGTAGATAGTCACTGAAGGCATCAAAAGTATGACACCTTTAAAGTGAAAAAACATTTCAGGCGACTATCTCTTTAAGCTCATTGAGAGAATGCCAAGAGTGTGCAAAGCAGTAATCAGAGCAAAGGGTGGCTATTTTGAAGAAACTAGAATATAAAACATGTTTACAGTTATTTCACCTTTTTTTGTTAAGTACTTAACTCCACATGTGTTCATTCATGCCTTCAGTGACAATCTACAATGTAAACAGTCATGAAAATAAAGAAAACCCATTGAAATAATGTGTCCACATTTTTGACCTGTACTGTATATACGTATACATACACACATCCATCCATTTCTACCGCTTGTCCCTTTCGGGGTTGCTGGAGCCTATCTCAGCTGCATTCAGGCGGAAGGCGGCGTACACCCTGGACAAGTCGCCACCACATCACAGGGCCAACACAGATAGACAGACAACAGTCACACACTAGGGCCAATTTTAGTGTTGCCAATCAACCTATCCCCAGGTGCATGTCTTTGGAGGTGGGAGGAAGCCGGAGTACCCGGAGGGAACCCACGCAGTCACGGGGAGAACATGCAAACTCCACACAGAAAGATCCCGAGTCCGGGATCACACAGCATGTGTGATTTGAATTTTTTTAAATGCCGGTTCAGTGCCTTTTAACGCCATTTAAAGCCTTAACTTTGACAAAATCCATTGAATGACTTCTGATGGCTTTTAACGACCCACTGAAACCCTGTGGAGATTGAAAATCTGCATCACTTGTTTTACATTAAAAGTCTGGCAACCGAGCAGACACTTTTTTTACTTCTTTTTGCGACGTATCCTCGCAGCTGATTTAAGGTGAGAGGCAGGGTGCACCATGGACCAACCCTGGACACAGGACACGTTGGAATGACTTCAAGTAAGACCGTTAATAAACCATAAGTCATATGTAGAACAAAATGACGGGACAGAAGATCATTACTATGATCTTCTGTGACACTCTTTTGAAGCAGAAAATGTATGGTCAGAATAAAAAGGACAATAATAATCCAACACAACTACAAACCTTCATGATTGACACCTGGATGTTTTGTCAGCCTTTGCATCATCACCTGTTTGTTTCACACCTTCCACTCTTAGGACATAATTGCAACAGGTGTGCTCACACCTTGTTGTTGTTCTCACCTTTCAACATCATTAGGTTTGTGATGCAACCTTCCCTCACACACACACACACACACCCACACACACACACACACACACACACACACACACACACACACACACACACACACACACACGCAAGCACGGACGCACGAAAACTGTGATGGAAAAAAACAGCAGCTATTTAATAATGATGACAATAAAGACCTACTAGAGTTGTCCGGATAACAATATTTTAGTACCGGTACCAAAATGTATTTCGCTACATTTCGATAATTTTCTAAATAAAGGGAACCACACAAAAATGGCATTATTGGCTTTATTTTAACAACAAACCTTAGGGCACATTAAACATATGTCTATGATTGCAATTTAGTCCTTAAATAAAATAGTGAACACAGAAGACAACTTGTCTTTTAGTAGTAAGTAAACGAACAAAGACTCCTATTTAGTCTGCTGAGGTATGCAGTAACATATTGTGTCATTTATCATTCTATTATTTTGTCAACATTATGAGAGACAAGCTGTAGAAATGGATTTACTTGTTCATTTACTGTTAATATCTGCTTATTTTCTGTTTCAACATGTTCTATCTACACTTCTGTTATAATATAATAATCACTTATTCTTCACTTGTTTGATACTTTAGTTTTGGATGATACCACACATTTAGGTATCGATCCGATACCAAGTAGTTACAGGATCACACATTGGTCATATTAAAAGTCCTCATGTGTCCAAGGACGTATTTCCTTAATTTATAAACATGATATGAATTTTTTTCAAAGATTTTGTGATGATAAAAAATATCGATGTAATCGTAGCAGTATCGACTAGATACACTCTTGTACTTGGTATCATTACAGTGGATGTCAGGTGTAGATCCACCAATAACATTTGTTTATATTCAGGGGTGCTAGCTTGCAGTTAGCAGTGAGCTATTGTATCCTCATACGGTGTGTAGTGAAGCATGTTTAGCGAGTCCTCATCCTCCAGTGATAATATTACTTGTAAGAAACGTACTTTATTTGTCCCCATGGGGACGAGGGTTAGTGATTTAGAAGTAGCTAAAACACTGCCAACTGCAGATGGATGTTAGCTGCTAGCTAACTAGCCATGTCTTAAAGCACCTCTTCCTGAGGGTGTTTCAGTGTTATAACTTCACCTTTATCTTTGGTTTTTAGACCAAAATGCGTCCGTTCTTCCTTTTCTGTCTACATACTGCGTCTGCTTGTAAGTACCCTGTGTGTGTGCGTGCACTGCCCAACATGCTCCGCTGCTCGTAAAACCAGCAATGTCATGACCTTAAAAAAAATGGGGAACTGGTAGTTTTCAAACAGAGTATAGTACCCTGTTTTATTCATTAGTACCATGATACTATACCGTACAACACTATTACCTACATTTTCAAATGTTCTAAAGTATTTGGACAATGGACATTGTTATCTACATCACAGTCGTCCAAATACTTTTGCATACTGCCAGATTTTGACTTTGATGTGCCTCAATGTAAGTCGGGTTCTTGTTTTGAAATGCAACAAAAAAACAAACAAACCTGAAAGATTAATGAAAGACAGAAATTTTACTTACCGGAGAAGAAACGCAGATCAATAAAACATCAAAAGGGTTCACGCACTGGCCAGTGATGAGAAAAACAATCAATGGGGTTCTTTCTTTTCTAGAGAATAAAAATGAATATTAGTTGACCTTTCACTTATCGGGGAGTAAACATTTTAAAAGCTTTGGCCTTCTTGTTTGGATATGAAACAATATTCCAAATTTTCAACCAGGATATGATTAGACCTTACCAACCTTGCAGTTTCCTTAAGAGGAGGCCTCATCAAAATCAATAGGGGTCTTGGTTGGCCACCACGGTATTTTGAACTGTCAGGCTTGAAAAAAGACACGACATCAGCAACCTACCATATTAATAAATCACAAGGATACTCGGTTTCGACATCCTTCTATTTTTTTAAAAATCAGTAGGATTCTCACCTTGACAGGTCGCCATTTCAAAAATCAATAAAATTCTCACATTTACATCATACAATTTAACAAAACAGGAGAATTCTCGCTTTGACATCATGCATTTTAAAAATACATTTTGAAAATAGGAAGCATTTTGGTTTTGACATGCTACCATTTAAAAAAATCTATAGGTTTCGTGCTTTTACTTTTATCATTAGAAAATTATTAGCATTCTTGTTTTGACATTTTATACTTTAAAAAAACGGTAGGAAACTAGGTTTGACACACAACCATTAAAAAAACAATATTATTATTGCTTTGACATCAACCATTTTAAAACATCCGTTTGATTCTTATTTTTATATTCTACAGTTTTAAAAATGAATAGAAATCTCTGATTCTCACCTTAAAATCCTACCATTGCAAAAATCATTAGGGTTCTCATTTTGAAATTCTACAGTTTTATAAATCAATAGAATGCTCGTTGTGACATCCAATGATTTTAAAAATCAATAGGATTCTTGTTTTTACATAGTACCATTTTCAAAAAATTAATTGGATTTTCACTTTGACAGCTACCATTTAAAAAATATATAGAAGTCTCGCTGTGGCATCCTACGATTTAAAAAAATCAGACGCATTTTAATTTTGACATATTACTATTTAAAAAAAAATAGGATTCTTGCTTTTACATCTACCATTTTAAAAAACAGTAGGATTTTCGTTTTGAAACGTTATAGTTTTAAAATCCATACGAATCTTGGTTTGACATTCTACAATTTAGAAAAATCAATAGAATTTTCGGATTCTTGCTTTGACATCCTATGATTGTAAAAATCAGTAGGATTCTCACTTTGATGTTCTACAATTTTAAAAATCTATGGAATTCTTGCTGTGACAGCCTATAATTTTAAAAATCAGAAGGAATGTTGTTTTGCGATACAACAATTTTAAAAAGTTAAAAGGATTCTCGCTTTGACATCTCCATTTTAAAAATCAGTAGGATTCTCACCTTGCTATTTCACTACTGTACATCCTGGGTTTTTAAATATCAGTAGGATTCTTATTTTTACAGTCTACAATTTTTTTAAATCAATAGTATTCTTGATTTTATATCTACCATTTAAAAAAATTGTTGGATTCTCATTTTGACATTTTAAAGTTTGAAAAATCAGTAGGATTTGCGCCTTAACAGACTACGATTTTAAAAATTAATAAAATTCTCACTTTGACATCTACCATTTTAAAAATCAGTAGGATTCTCACCTTAATAGTTCAACATTTTAAAAGTAAATTGAATTCTCGCTTCGACATCTTGTGATTTTAAAAATCAACAGAATTCTCACTTTAACATCCTATGATTTTGGAAATCAATAGGATTTTTGCTCTGACATCTGCCATTTTAAAAATCAGTAGGATTCTCGTTTAGACATTCTGCAATTTTTAAAATCAATAGAATTTTCGCTTTGACATCCCAACATTTAAAAAATCAGTAGGGTTCTTGGATTGGTATTTCACTATTTTAAAAATCCATAGATTCTCGCTTTAACATCCTACCATTTTAAAAATCAGTTGGATTCTGACTTTGACATCCTATAATTTTAAAAATCAATAGGATTCTCGCTTTAACATCTACCATTCCAGGAAGATTTATGATTCTTGTTTCGACCATCTACAGTTTTAAAAATCAATACAATTCTCGCTTTAACACGCTATGATTTTTAAAATCAATATGATTGTCGCTTTAACATCCTATAATTTTAAAAATCAATAGAATTCTGGATTTAACCTCATTACAACACAATTTAAAACATTTAATAGGATTCGGGTTGTAACATATATCATTCAAAAAATCAGTAGGGTTCTCACTTTGACATCATACCATTTAAAAAGTCTTGCTTTCACATCTTATGATTTAAAAAATGAGCAGTATTCTGGTTTTGACATACAAAACTCAAAACCAGTGAATTTGGCACGTTGTGTACATCGTAAATAAAAACCGAATACAAGGATTTGCAAATCCTTTTCAACCTATATTCAATTGAGTAGACTGCAAAAACAAAATACTTAACGTTTGAACTAGCAAACTGTTAGTTGTTGCAAATATTAGCTCATTTGGAATTTGATGCCTGCAACATGTTTCAAAAAAGCTGGCACAAGTAGCAAAAAAGACTAATAAAGTTGAGGAATGCTCATCAAACACTTATTTGGAACATCCCACAAGGTGAACAGGCTAATTGAGAACAGGTGGGTGCCATGATTGGGTATAAAAGCAGCTTCCATGAAATGCTCAGTCATTCACAAACAAGGATGGGGCGAGGGTCACCACTTTGTGAACAAATTGTTTAAGAACATTTCGAAACAAGCTATTGCAAGGAATTTAGGGATTCCACCATCTGCAGCCCATAATATCATCAAAAAGTTCACCGAATCTGGATAGAGGCAAGGCTGAAAACCAACATTGAATGTCAATGACCTTCGATCCCTCAGGTGTTACTGTGTAAAGGATATCACCACATGGGCTCAGGAACACTTCAGAAAAACACTGTCATTAACTACAGTAGGTAAGTGCAAGTCGAAACTCTACTTTGCAAAGTGAAAGACATTTATCAACAACACCCAGAAACGCCGCCGGCTTCGCTGGACCCCAGCTCATCTAAGATGGACTGATGCAAGGTGGAAAAGTGTTCTGTGGTCTGACGAGTCCACATCTTAAATTGCTTTTGGAAACTGTGGACGTCGTGTCCTCCGGACCAAAGAAAAAGAACCATCCTGATTGTTATAGACGCAAATTTCAAAAGCCAGCATCTGTGATGATATGCGGGTGTATTAGTGCCCAAGGAATGGGTAACGTGCACATCTGTGAAGGCACCATTAATGCTGAAAGGTACATACAGGTTTTGGAGCAACATATGTTGCCATCCAAGCAACATTATCATGCTTATTTCAGCAAGACAATGCCAAGCTACGTGTTACGAGTGTGGCTTTGTAGTAAAACAGTGCAGGTACTAGACTGGCCTGCTTTTAGTCCAGACCTGTCTCCCATTGAACATGTGTGGCGCATTATGAAGCCTAAAATACCACAATGGAGACCCCGGACTGTTGAACAACTTAAGCTGTACATCAAGCAAGAATGGGAAAGAATTCCACCTGAAAAGCTTCAAAAAATGGTATCCTCAGTTCCCAAACGTTTACTGAGGGTTGTTAAAAGGAAAGGACATGTAACACAGTGGTAAAAATTACCTCTCGGACAACTTTTTTGCAATGTGTTGCTGCCATTAAATTCTAAGCTAATGATGATTTGTAATAAAAAAATAAGTTTCTCAGTTCGAACACTAAATATCTTGTCTCTACAGTCTATTCAATTGAAATTAAGTTGAAAAGGATTTGCAAATCATTGTATTCCTCTTGTATTTACCTTTTACACAACGTGCCAACTTCACTGAGTTTGGGTTTTTGTAGTCTGAAAACCAACAGGATTCTCACTTTGACATCTACCATCCTAGAAATCATTATGATTCTTGTTTTGACCTTCTACAGTTTTAAAAACTCAATAGAATTCCCGCATTAATATCCTATGACTTTAAAAATCAATAGAATTCTCGCTTTAACAGCCTATGATTTTAAAAATCCATAGAAATTCTCCCTTGAACATACTATCATTAAAAAAAAAAAAAAATCAATAGGATTCTGGTTTTGACATCTACCATTTTAAAAATCCTTAGGATTTTCACTTTGACATCCTACTATTTAAAAAGAAATAAGTTTTACTTTCAAGTCCTTTGATTTTAAAAATCAATAGGATTCCCGCTTTGACATCAACCATCCTAGATATCATTATGATTCTTGTTTTGACAATCTACAGTTTTAAAACTCAATACAATTCCCACTTTAACATCCTATGATTTTAAATATCAACAGAATTCTAGCTTTAACGGCCTATGATCTTAAAAATCAATAGAATTCTCCTTTTAACATCCTATGATTTAAAAAATCAACAGGATTCTGGTTTTGATATCTACCATTTGAAACATCCGTAGGATTCTCACTTTGACATCCTACCATTTAAAAAGCAACGAGTCTGAGATAGGCTCCAGCGACCCCCTGCCACCCCAAAAGGGACAAGCGGTAGAAAATGTATGGATGAAGTCTCATTTTCACGTCCTTTGATTTTAAAAACCAATAGAATTGTCGCTTTAACATCCTATGATTTTTAAAAAAAAATAGTATTCTTGCTTTAGCATCGTATGATTTTAAAAATCTATAAAATTCTTGCTTTAACATCCTGTAATAATACAAACCATTAGGATTCTGGTTTTGACATTCTATGATTTTAAAATCAATAGGATTCTTGCTTTAACATCCTCTGATTTTAAAAATCAATAGGATTCTCGCTTCAACTTCCTATGAATTTAAAAATTAATAAGACTCTGGTTTTGACATCCTATGATTTTAAAAATCAATTTATTTCTTGCTTTAACATCCTATAATTTAAAAAATAAATACAATTCTCGCTTTAACATCCTATGATTTTAAAAATCAGTAAGATTTAGGTTTTGACATTTACCATTTGAAAAATCACTAGGATTCTCACTTTAACATCCTCCCACTTAAAAAGCAACAAGTCTCGTTTTCACGACCTTTGATTTTAAAAATCAATACAATTTTCGCTTTAACATCCTATGATTTTAAAAAATATATAGAATTCTCACTTGAACATCCTATGATTTTCTTGCTATAACATCTTGTGATTTTAAAAATCAAACTAGTGGTCACTTTAACATCCTATTATTTAAAAAGTCAATAGGATTCTTGCTTTAAAATCACATGTTTTTAAAAATCAATATAATTCTCGCTTTAACATCATATTGTGGAGAGGCAGAGCAAACGGGCCGACGGCAGGGCAGGGCACGCTGCAGCCCTGCCCAAGATGGCGGCAAGGAGGCGGAGGATGCGGCGGAGCGGAGAGGCGGGGCTTGCTGGGAGCGACGCCGCTGCAATCTAATTCAGGTGCGTGGTTCGCTCACCGCCACACAATTAACATTTGTCCTCTGGGTGTATAAAAGGGGAGAAGGAGGAAAGATCAGAAAAGGAGTTGGAGAGCCTGCAGGAGCAGATGAAGAGCGATCAAAGAGCGACAGAGAGCGAGCCAGAGAGGAAGAGGACGACGACTGCGGCTGAAAGAGCGGACCGTGAGCGATCAGTGGAAAGGAGCAGCTGCAAAGGGATCCAACCTATACTAAAGACAAGCTTTATTTGTAAAAATAAAAGAGTCTAAGGTGCTCAAAAGCATGTCCTTCCTGGGTGGTCCACTGAACCCGAGCGACGATAGCAAGCAACTGTCACACCTATGATTTTAAAAATCTAAAGAATTCTGGTTTTGATATCCTATGATCTAAAAAATCAATAGAATTCTCACTTTAACAGCCTATGATTTTAAAAATCAATTCTAGACATGCACCTGGGGATAAGTTGATTGGCAACACTAAATTGGCCCTAGTGTGTGAATGTGAGTGTGAGTGTTGTCTGTCTATCTGTGTTGGCCCTGCGATGAGGTGGCGACTTGTCCAGGGTGTACCCCGCCTTCCGCCCGATTGTAGCTGAGATAGGCGCCAGCGCCCCCCGTGACCCCGAAAGGGAATAAGCGGTAGAAAATGGATGGATGGAATTCTATTCTTGCTTTAACATCCTAAAATTTTAAAAATCAATAGGATTCTGGTTTTGACATTGTATTATTTTTAAAATCACTAAAATCATCGCTTTAACATCCTATGAATTTAAAATTAACAGGATACTCGCTTTGACATTCTATGGTTTAAAAATCAATTGGATTCCGGTTTCAACATCCTATGATTTTAAAAATCAATGGGATTCTTGCTTTAACATCTTGTGATTTAAAAAAAACAGTAGAATTCTCGCTATAATGTTCTTTGATTTAAAAAATCAATAGGATTCGGGTTTTGACATCCTATAACTTTAAAATCAATAGAATTCTCACTTTAACATCCTATGATTTTGAAAATCAAAAGGATTCTCGCTTTAACATCCTATGATTTTATAAATCAACAACATTCTCGCTTTAACAACCCATGGTTTAAAAAAATCAATAGGATTCTGGTATTGACATCTACCATTTTAAAAATAAGTAGGACTCTCACTTTCACATTCTACCATTTAAAAAGCAATGTGTCTCGTTTTCACGTCCTATGATTTTAAAAAATCAATAAAATTCCCCCTTTAACATCTTATGATTTAAAAAAAAAAATAATAGGACTCTTGCTTTAACATCATATGGTTTTAAAAATCAATATAATTCTCGCTTTAACATCCTATGCTTTTAAAAATCAGTAGGATTCTGGTTTTGACATCCTATGATTTAAAAAAATCAATAGAATTCTTGCTTTAACATCTTGTGATTTCAGAAATCAATAAGATTCTGGCTTTAACATCTTATTATTTTAAAGATCAATAGGATTCTGGCTTTAACATCTTATGATTTAAAAAATCAATAGAATTCTTGCTTTAACATTTTATGATTTTAAAAATTAGTAGAATTCTCGCTTTAAAATCCTACGATTTTAAAAATCAACAACATTCTCGTTTTAACATACTATGTTTTTAAAAATAAATAGGTATCTGGTTTTGACATGTACCATTTCAAAAATAAGTAGGACTCTCACTTTGACATCCTACCATTTAAAAAGTAATGAGTCTCATTTTCAAGTCCTATGATTTTAAAAATCAATACAATTCCCGCTTAAACATCCTGGGATTTTAAAAAATTTATAGAATTCTCACTTTAACATCCTATGATTTTCTCGCTATAACATCCTGTAATTTTAAAAATCTAAATAATTGTCACTTTACATCCTATGATTTAAAAAATCAATAAGATTCTTGCTTTAACATCATATGTTTTAAAAAAATCGGAATAATTATCGCTTTAAAAATCATTAGGATTCTGGTTTCGACATCCTTTGATTTTTTAATTCACTAGAATTCTTGCTTTAATATTCTATGAATTTAAAATTAATAGGACACTCGCTTTAACATACTATGGTTTGAAAGTCAATATGATTCTGGTTTAAACATTCTATGATTTTAAAAATAAATATGATTCTTGCTTTAACATCTTGTGATTTCAAAAAATAAATAGAATTCTCGCATTAACATCTTATGATTTTAAAAATCAGTAGGATTCTGGTTTTGACAGCCTATGACTTTAAAAATCAATAGAATTTTCGCTTTAACATCCTATGATTTTGAAAATCAATAGGATTCTCACTTTTACATCCTATGATTTTAAAAATCAATGGAATTCTAACTTTAACAGCCTATGATTTTGAAAATCAATCGATTTCTTGCTTTAACATACTAGAATTTTAAAAATCAATAGCATTCTGGTTTCGACATCCTATGATTTTGAAAATCAATAGAATTCTCGCTTTAACAGCCATTGAATTTAAAAATCAATAGGATTCTCGCTTTAACATCCTATGAATTTAAAATCAATAGGATTCTGGTTCAAACAGTCTTTGATTTAAAAAATCAATAGGATTCTTAACATCTTGTGATTTTAAAAATGCAATAGAATTCTCATTTTAAGATCCTATGATTTTAAAAATCAATACAATACTCGCTTTGACTTCCTATGATTTAAAAAATCAATAGTATCTGGTTTTGACATCCACCGTTTTCAAAATAAGTAGGACTCCCACTTTGACATTCTACCATTTAAAAAGCAATGAGTCTTGTTTACACGTCTTATGATTTCAAAAATTAATAGAATGCCCGCTTTAACATCCTGTGATTTAAAAAAAAAATCAATAGGTTTCTTGCTTTAGCATCATATAATTTTAAAAATGAATATAATTCTCGCTTTAACATCCTATGATTTTAGAAATCAATGCAATTCTCACTTTGAAATCCTTTTTTTTTTTTTAAATCAGTAGGGTTCTTGCCTTAAAATCCTAGGAGTTTAAAAATAAATAGGATTCTGGTTTTGACATCCTATGATTTTAAAAATCAATAGAATTCTTGCTTTAACATCTTATGGTTTAAAAATCATTAGAATTCTCGCTCTAACGTCCAATGATTTTGAAAATCAACATAATTCTCGGTGTAACATAATATGTATTTCAAAATCAATGGGATTCTGTTTTTGACATCTACCATTTAAAAAAAAAGTAGGACTGTCACTTTGGACATCCTACCATTTTAAAAAGCAATGAGTCTCGATTTCACGTCCTATGATTTTAAAAATCAATAGAATTCCTGCTTTAACATCCTATGATTAAATAAAGTAGGATTCTCGCTTTAATATCCTATGATTTTCAAAAATCAATAGAAAGCTCGCTTTAACATCCTATGATTTTAAAAATCAATAGTTCAATTCTGGTTTTGACTTCCTATTATAAAAAAAATCTATATAATTATTGCTCTAACACAATATGATTTTAAAAAAATCAATAGAATTCTCGCTTTAACATCCTATGATTTTAAAGATCAACAGAATTCTCGCTTTATCAACCTATAATTTTAAAAATCAATAAGATTCTGGTTTTGACATCTACTATTTTGACATCCGTCCATTTAAAAAGCAATGAGTCTCGTTTTTACGTCCTTTGGTTTAAAAATCAATATAATTTTCCCTTTAACATCCTATGATTTCAAAACTCAATAGGATTCTGGTTTTGACATCTTGTGATTTTAACAAAAAAATGAAGTCATGCTTTAACATCCTATGATTTCAAAACTCAATAGAATTATTGTTTAAAATCCTATGATTTTAAAAATCAAACATCCTATGATTTAAAAAATCAGTAGGATTCTGGTTTTGATATCTTGTGATTTTAAAAATCGATAGAATTCTTGCTTTAACATCCTATGAATTCGAAATTTTGATTTAACATCCTGTGATTTTAAAAATCAAACATCCTCTGATTTTAAAAATCAATAGGATTCTGGGGGCTTCACAGTGGCAGAGGGGTTAGTGCGTCTGCCTCACAACACGAAGGTCCTGAGTAGTCGTGGGTTCAACCCCGGGCTCGGAATTTTTCTGTGTGGAGTTTGCATGTTCTCCCCGTGACTGTGTGGGTTCCCTCCGGGTACTCCGGCTTCCTCCCGGCTCCAAAGACACGCACCTGGGGATAGGTTGATTGGCAACACTAAATTGGCCCGAGTGTGTGAATATGAGTGTGAATGTTGTCTGTCTATCTATGTTGGGCCTCCGATGAGGTGGCGACTTGTCCAGGGTGTACCCCGCCTTCCGCCCGATTGTAGCTGAGATAGGCGCCAGCGCCCCCCGCCACCCCAAAGGGAATAAGCGGCAGAAAATGGATGGATGAATAGGATTCTGGTTTTGACTTTCACCATTTTAAAAATCTCATTGTGAAAAAATCAGTGGGATTCTTGGTATGAAATGAAAGTGAAAAATGAGGCCAAGAAAGCGCTGACAACGCAAATATTGTGGCGTGACCTTTGAACTTATTTACCTGAGCTGTTGGACAAAAATTAATAGTATTCTTACTGTAGGTGGAGTGATTTTTGACCTGAAAAATCAACAGGATTCTTGCTCAGACTGATGAAGACGAGGGCTGGCGTGGGCGGATTTGACCTCCGACCTCGTCAGCCAACTTGAGGAGGACTTCGCATGTTGGCGAACAATTGGAAGTCAAAGTCACGTGCCACGCTTGTGCAAGAAATGAATGGGGCGGGGCTTCCATTCAATTTGTCAGCTTCTTGTGGCGTGCAGGAACTAATAAAGTGCGGCGAGGGCTGAGGACCGCAGCACAGTGCTCAGAGACGGCGCTTTTTCTTCTTCTTCTTCTCCATCTGCCGGGCGATGGAGAGCGTCGGGGCGTCGGAGCTGTGCTACCCGGACCTGAACGCCTCGTGCCGGGTGCCCAGACAGCCGCCCGTGCAGGCCCTGCTGATCTACGTGCTGCTGTCCTGCGTCTCCATGGTGACGGTGGCTCTCAACAGCCTGGTCATCTTCTCCATCTCCTACTTCAGGTGATCACACGCGTTCCTCGCAGGCCAGAGCGTTTGCTGATGTTGTCGTCCCTCGCCGCCAGGCAGCTTCACACGCCCACCAACCTGCTGCTGCTGTCGCTGGCCGTGTCCGACCTGCTGGTGGGCGCCCTGCTCATGCCCGTGGAGATCATGTATACGGAGGCCTGCTGGTTCCTGGGCGACGTGGCGTGCACGCTGTACTACGTGGCCGACTACGTGATCACGTCGGCGTCGGTGGCCAACATGGTGCTGATCTCGGTGGACCGCTACGTGGCCATCTGCCATCCGCTCTCCTACCCCAGCCGCGTCACCAAGAGGCGGGTGAAGATCTGCGTGGGCCTGTGCTGGCTCTGCTCCATGGTCTACAGGCTGGTGCTACTCAACGAGCACTTGGAGGAGCCAGGCAGGTCCATCTCCTGCCTGGGGGAGTGCGTGGTGGTCATCGCCAACGCGGCGGGCTCCACGGACCTGGTCATGACCTTCGTGCTGCCCATTCTAGCCATCCTGGTGCTCTATCTGAGGGTATTCGGCGTGGCCGTGGCTCAGGCCCACGTCATGCGCTCTCGAGTGGGCGCCGGCATGGTGCAGCGCGTGAAGAAGAGCGAGATGAAGGCGGCCAGGACCTTGGGCATCGTGGTGCTGGTCTTCCTCATCTGCTTCTGCCCGTACTACTTTCCCACCCTGGCGGGAGAGAACACCTCCATGAACGCCGCCTCGGCCACCTTCGCGATCTGGCTGGCCCACTCCAACTCTTGCCTCAACCCCTTCATCTACGCCCTCTTCTACCCGTGGTTCCGCAAAGCCGTGAAGCGCGTCTTCACGCTGCAGATCCTCAAAGCAGGCTCTAGAGACGCCAACATCTTGTAGTCCTGGAAAAGAGAAAAAAAAGAAGGACCTGCTCACATTTGAACAACGTTGTAGGACATTTAAGCACAAGCATTGACATTTAACTACATTAAGCAACACTTAATAAAGTTTAACAACATTTGTCAACATTTAATGACGTTTAACAACATTTAGTAACGTTTAACATTTGACAACATTTAATGAAGTTTAACAACATTTAGTAACGTATAACAACAATTAATGACATTTACCATATGCAACTCTTAAATGTGCTTCAATGTTAAACACTGAACAACATTTAAAAACATTTGACAATATTAAACAATTAGTAACGTTTAACAACATTTAATAACGTTTCACAACTTTTAACAGTTATATGTAGTTAAATGTTGTCAAATATCATTAAATGTGGTTGAATGTTGTTAAAAGTTAAATATTTAACAACATTTAACAGTTAAATGTGGTATATGTCAGTAGTTGTTTGACATCTAACAACATTTGACAACATTTAACAGTTAAATGTTGTTGAATGTTGTAAAATATACTTTTAATGTGGTTGAAAGTTGTTAAAAGTTAAATATTTTAACAATATTTAACAACGTTTAACAGTTAAATGTTGTTAAATGTTGTAAAATATCATTAAATGTGGTTGAAAGTTGTTAAAAGTTAAATATTTAACAATATTTAACAACATTTAACAGTTAAATGTGGTTGAATGTTGTTAAAAGTTAAATATTTAAGAACATTTAACCTTTAAATGTTGCTGATGTCAGTAGTTGTTTGACATTTAACAACATTTACCTGTTGTTAAATGTAAAAAAATTGTCATTAAATGTGGTTGAATGTTGTTAAAAGTGAGATATTTAACAACATTTAACTGTTAAATGTGGTAAATGTCAGTAGTTGTTTGACATTGAACAGTTCCATCCATCCATTTCCTACCGCTTGTCCCTTTCGGGAAATGTCATTAAAATGTTGTAAAATATCATTAAATGTGGTTGAATGTTGTTAAAAGTTAAATATTTAACAACATTTAACCGTTAAATGTCAGTAGTGTTTTGACATTTAACCAAGTTTAACAACATTTAACTGTTAAATGTTGTGAAATG
Source organism: Nerophis ophidion (assembly GCF_033978795.1). NCBI lineage: Eukaryota > Metazoa > Chordata > Actinopteri > Syngnathiformes > Syngnathidae > Nerophis > Nerophis ophidion. Next base: position 19,977,704 of record NC_084629.1, read on the forward strand.
TTGTTAAATGTGGTTAAATGTCAAACAATTACTGACACTAATGACATTTAACAGTTAAATGGGGTTAGATGTCAAACGATTACTAACATTAACGACATTTAATAGTTAAATTTTGTTAAATGTCAAACAATTACCGACTTTAATAACATTTAACAGTTAAATGTTGTTAAATGTCAAACAATTACCAACATTAATAACATTTAACAGTTAAATGTTGTTAAATGTCAAACAATTACTGACATTTCACTGTTAAATGTTGTTAAATGTCAAACAATTACCAACATTTAACCGTTAAATAATGTCAAAGGTCAAACATTCAATCACGTTTAACAGAATTTAATGCCATTTATTATTAAGAAACAATATTAAACAATATTTATTGCAACATTAATTATGCTAATTTGATGCAAAATGTCAATACAAGGTTGCTTTATATCTCGCTTTAAGACCTTCCTGTTATTAGTAAAAAGTCAAATTCAATGCTTTTGTAAAATGTTGTATTCAATATAATATATACTTATTGTATTATTGTATTTGTTCAGAATTTTGGATGTCTTCCTACCAATATTTATCCTCATATTGCATGTTATTATATTCTTATTATATATGATGTGCTTGAAACCAGCGTACACTGGTATGTATGTTTGTGTATTTATGTCCATACATTTATGTGTAACTACTGTAAGAAATAACATTTAAAGAAAATGAATAATCATATTGATTTTGTATTTTTGATGAAGTTCAAGATGATTTAGCAAAGAATGGATCCACACAAGGTCCTCTTACATAATACACGAACATAAACTACAGTAGACTTCATCAATAAAAACAGAATGAAAGAATCTTCTTTAAAAACCCAAATAAATCAAAACATGCTTGGCTACAGGCTTCTTGCAGCTACACAACAGCTAAGCACACAATAAGCTAGCCATACGTAATAATTATGGAACAAAATTGCGGCGTAAAACAGCACTTTTGTCAATATAAACAAGTATCAAATAATTTAGTTACATATTATTTACACGTTAGAAAGCATCCAGTAACAAACGTATCCGCATCGTTCAACTAACTGCTAACTCATGAACTTAACTTCATGAATTATAGCAGCCACCAGGTGTCGCCAAAAAACAATTCCCACCCCACTTCAACTTAAAGACACCATTTCAGATGGTTAATATCAAATAGGTTATTGTTTTTCATTCCTACCGTTGTTCTGTTTTACTCATTTCACGTGGCCAAACCTTTTCTAACACTCCGCACTACAAAATGATTAAAGTAAGTATGATTTCTGCTGATATTATATCGGATCAATATCAATATTGTACCATAAGTTATATAACTGTTTATAGCATACACTAATCCAGAGTACCCTGAGGAATTGCACAGACAATAGGCAAATTCCACACAGATTGGAACCCCCGATCTCCTGTGAGGCCAACATGCTATCCACTAGGTCACCGTGCGGCCTTCCTATATAGACATTAGGGTTGTAGGGTATACCGGTACTAGTATAGTTTTGCGGTAGTAATGAATCAAAAATGGTAATATATTATGTTTGAAAAATACAGGTTCCCCATATTTTTTTTTTACAGGCATGACGGCACGTCGTCACATTGTGACATTGCTGGTTTTACGAGCAGAGGAGCATGTTCAGTAGCGCACACACATGGAGTACTTACGAGCAGACACAGTGTGTAGACAGAAAAGGGAGAATGGGTGAATTTTGGTCTAAAAACTAAAGATAAAAAAAAAACACTGAAACACCCTCAGGAAGAGGTGCTTTAAGACATGGCTAGCTAGCTAGGTAGCAGCTAACATCCATCCACAGTCTGTTTTAGCTACTTCTAAATCACTAATCCTGGCCTCCATGACGACGGATAAAGTATGTTTCTTACATGTATCCTTATCCTTGTATAACAAGGAATAACTAAACATGCTTCACTACACACCGTAGGAGGATATACAATAGCTCACCGGCATCACTGCTAACAAAAGCTAGCGCGCGTGATCGTAAACAAATGCCATGGGTGGATCTGCACCTGACATCCACTGCAATGATACCAAGTACAATAGCGTATCTAGTCGATACTACAATAGATCCATCGATAATTTCTATCATCACAAAATATTTTTTCCCTTTTTAAAATTCATATTATGTTTATAACCACCTCCAAAAACATGCACCTGGGGATAAGACGGATAACATTCACACTCACATTCAAACACTAGGGCCATGTGTTGGCCCTGCGATGAGGTGGCGACTTGTCAAGGGTGTACGCCGCGACCCCAAAGGGAATAAGCGGTAGAAAATGGATGGATATTATATTTATAAACTCTGGAAATACGTCTCTGTCCACATGAGGACTTTGAATATGACCAATATATGATCCTGTAACTACGCTATAACGATACCTAAATTTGTGGTATGATCCAAAACTAATGTAAAGTATCAAACAACAGAAGAATAAGTGATTATTATATTTTAACATAAGTGTAGATAGAACATCCTGAAACAAAAAAATCACCTGATTTTAATAGTAAATGAAATCACCTGATTTTAAAAGTAAATGAACAAGTAGATTAATAGTCAATTTTTTACAGTTACCTCATAATGTTGAAAAAATAATCGATAAATAACACAATATGTTACTGTATATGTCAGCAGACTAATTAGGAACCTTTGTTTATTTACTTACTAGTAAAAGACAAGTTGTCTCGTATGTTCACTATTTTATTTAAGGAATACATTGCAATAAGAAACATATGTTTAATGTACCCTAAGATTTGTTGTTCAAATAAACCCAATATTGATTTTTTTTGTGGTGCCCTTTATTTAGAAAAGTATCAAAATACCTTTTGGTATCAGTACTGGTACCAAAATATTGGTATCGGGACAACCCTAATTGACAAACGGTCTAATTTACTAAGATTCGGAAATCAAGTATTCGGGATGGGTACCGAATGCAGTACTTTTTTGGCACCGACCGAATTCATGTAAAATCATACGGTGCCTTGTCATGGTCCCGAGTTGCGTACAACGTCAATTTGGCACTCGGCGATCACTCCAGCAGCACTGACAGTGTACTCGGGTAAACTACCTCGAGATAATGTTGCAATTTTCGAAGCCAACAAAGAAACAGACTCAGAAAAAGGCTCCAAAGTATTTAAAGTAAGGCTCCACTTTTCCAAAAAACATGCTAGCTTAACTAATATACATTGGTTTTGATACTGACATGCTACTGATTAGCATTAGCGATTTTACATGGCGATTTCAACACCCCCAAATTTTTCATTGAAAATTACAACTAAGATGCATGTTACAACCAGTACAAGTACAAAACCTACAGTATCAACACTTTTTAGGGTGCAGCAAAAGACCAGACAGCAAAGATTGAAGTTTTAAAAATTGCAAAAAAAAAAAAAAAAGATTTTATCCATCCATCCATCCATCCATTTTCTACCGCTTATTCCCTTTCGGGGTCGCGGGGGGCGCTGGCGCCTATCTCAGCTACAATTGGGCGGAAGGCGGGGTACACCCTGGACAAGTATCATCAAAATCAATTAATATTCATCAACACACACAGAAGTACAGATATTTGGTACCATTGAGTAGCGGTATCAATTAATAGGTAGAGAGACTTGGTACCGTATCGGTTCAAATGTGAACGGTCTCATCCCTTACAAGCACAAAAACGAAAGAACTTGGACTACAATGGCAGACAGGCGCAGAGCTCTCTGGGTAAATCTCTACCATATATGGAGCTATCCACTGACGTCAGAGCTGGGAAGAACGGCGTAAATCGGGCGAATTCCAGCTCGATGGAGGAAGCATGAATGAAGGCGAGATTCTTCAATAAATATCTCCACCACGTCTCTGTGTTTTGATTTCACATTTTGCAGATCCCAAATACACAAAAACTGGTAGAAATAGGTAAGGGGTAGGTTTCCTTTAAGAAATGTCTCTGTGACTTTAGCTCCAGACTTCTTATGTTTGTATGAGACGGTCATTACTGCCACAAGTGGTGGAAACGTGTATTACAACTGAGTACTGCATTGGCCCACAGCTGAGAAGCGGATATTTTTGGTCGCTAGGGATGCATATAGTTAAGATTTTATTGATACGATACCCTTATTGATATTCCTGATCGATTATATGTCATTTGTGGCATTAAAGATGTGAAAAAATGCATTTTAATTGGCTTCTATATTAGCACAAGAGGTTGACACCTCAAACATGATGTACTGGAACACCTCACGGCATTTATCTTTTTTTTGCAGTAAATTAATATTGTGTAGATCGATGTATCGGTAAGAGGAGGGCTGATAAAACACATTCGTGGCTCATTGTGAGTAAAGTGCCTTCACTTCAAAACTGATACAGGAGGGGTTTTTGAGGAGCAAATATTGTTGGGGTACAAACTTTTTGTGTGGTGTTGCGTCCCTATTTGTCATTATTCCAAACTGATCTCAATGTGACAACGTGTCGTAAATAAGTTGGTCAGCTGGAACAAAAAACACCAAGCAGTATCGTTAGTCCAGAATCTTCACGGTCCTCATGGACCCACCCGATTAAGAGCTGGTACTAAAATACACTGGTACTCGGTACACATCCCCACTCGTCACCCAATATTTGGCCCCATGGGTTAGAGTTGTACGGTATACCAGTAATAGTATAGTATCGCGGTACTAATGAATCAAAATTGGTACTATACTCTGTTTGAAAAGTACTGGTTCCCAGGCATGACGGTGCATCGTCACGTCGTGACATTGCTTGTTTTATGAGCAAAGGGGCATGTTCGGCAGTGCAAACACACTGAGTACTTACAAGCAAACAGTGTGTAGAAGGAAAGGGGAGAATTGACGCATTTTGGCCTAAGAACTAACGATAAAGGTGAAGTTATAACACTGAAATGCCCTCAGGAAGAGGTGCTTTAAGATATGGCTAGCTGGCTAACAGCTAACATCCATCCGCAGTCGGCAGTGTTTTAGCTACTTCGAAATCACTAATCCTCACCTCCATGGTGACAAATAAAGTAAGTTTCTTACAAGTATCATCGCTGCAGGACGATAAACATGATTCACTGCACACCATAGGAGGATACAATAGTTCACCGCTAACAAGCAAACTAGCACGCCTGAATGTTAACAAACGCCATGGGTGTGTCAGGCTTGCCACTGACAGTTTGTTTGTGTTTTAGTTTTTCCTCTGTGTGTGTTTAATATTTCATGTCCTTAGTTCCTGTCAGCACTCTTATTTCGGTTCAGCTTACTGTTTGTCTCCCTGTGTGCTGTTTTCTCTCAGCTGTGGCTGATTGGCACCTGGCCACACCTGGTGTCAATCAGCCCAGCTCCTAATTGTACCTGCTTTTGTCCTCCAGTCAGGGCTGGATTATTGTCTTGTAGATGTCGCTCTTGTCACTCCTGTCGTGTCGTGCCGTGTCTTGTATTTGCAGCGTAGCGGTAAGCTATATCCATTAGATGTTTGTAGCTTACTGTTTTTTGTTCCCTGCTTCCAGTTTGTTTTGTACTACACGTTACAACTTCTGTTTTCCTGCTCACTACCCGCTAGCTTCCACGCTAGACCCTTTTTGTTTTTGCTAACTTCCATGTTAAGCTCCTTTTATTTTCTAGCTCCCATGCTAGCTCCCTTAGTTTGTTTTCCGCCTCGTGCGCGCTTTGTGTTAGTACCCTTTGGTTTGTTCTAGTTCTATTATTGTTATTAAATCATGTTTTCTCACTCCATGCCTGCCTCCATCTCTGCATCTTAGGGTTCCTCACGAACAAACTTTGACAGGGTGGATCTACACCTCACATCTACTGTAATGATACTAAGTACAGGAGCATATTTCCTCGATACTACTATGATTACATCGATATTTTTTATCGTCAAAAAATCTTTTTTCCTTTTTTAAAAATTCAGATTATGTTTATAAACTAAGGAAATATTTCCCAGGACACATGAGCACTTTGAAGATGACCAATGTTGTCACGATGGAGGGGTCATATCTCGCTGCCGGGTCGTTCTCCCAGGAAGGCAGTCGGACTACTCGAGACATGGCGTTAAAAACATGATTTCATTTTAACTAAAAAGAGGTAAAAACAAAAAGGCGCACAAGGCGAAAACACACCTTAGACCTATCTGTGGAACAAAAATCGCTAAGTATGACATGAATAAATAAAAACTTACTTGGCATGGCATGAAGCACGAAACTATGGCAAGGCATGAAAGAAGTCAGCACAGAGCAAGAAAAGAACACATGAGACCAGCAGGACTGACTGGAAATTACATGCTTAAATACTGCCTCTGATTAGTGCTCGGGAAGCAGGTGAGCGGGCGAGCACTAATCAGAGACAGGTGAACACAATAAGTAACAATGGCAACAAAACAAGGGAGTGAAAAACAGGAAGCTATGGAGTGTTAAACAAAACCGAACATAACTAAACAAATAAAAGATCACAAGACATGACAAATGTACAGTATGATCCTGTAACTATTTGGTATCGGATCGATACTTCAATGTGTGATATCATCCAAAACTAATGAAAAGTATCAAACAACAGAAGAATAAGTGATTATTACAATATAACAGAAGTGTAGATAGAACTGTTAAAACATAAAATAAGCAGATATTAACAGTAAATGAACAAATGGATTAATAATGATTTTTTACAGCTTGGCCCTCATAATGTTGACAAAATAATACAATGGTAAATGCAAGGGAGTAGGTTTGATTTTGAGATTGGTGGGGACACAATAGTGCTCCAAGGCAGCACTCTGAACGTTTACATTGTAAATAAACATAAATGAACTGTAATAATCTCCTGCCTCTCCTTCTCTACTTCCTCCTGCCTCTCTTCCTCTAACTTCTCGGGCCTCTCCTCCTCCATCTCCTCCAACCTCTCTGCTGTCTGTCACCTTACAAAAAAATATGTTGATGCATGACAGATACATTAGGGACAATGACCATAGAGCTTGATGGTACAGTTACTGCCTGAGCAAAAGGCTTTTACTAAATATGAATATTACTTAATATTAATTAATTATATTTTATAATTGTAAAATCACATGATCATCTAGTGAGGTTTTATTGTATTTTCACCACAAAGTTTTGTTCATTGGTATTTTCAAACCGTTGCTCACTTCTACACAAATACATGAAACTTAAAAATAATTTAAAAAATAAAACGGAAAGGTGAAATCCGGCAATCTGATTGGCTGTTAACCGTGGTTTAAATATTAAGCACGGCTACTATTCTAAAGCCTTATCACAGCGTAGGCTATCACTCCGCCTCAGGCACGTATGACTGGTATGAATGGAAGTTGTTGTCATGTATCCATGACAACGGACTGTTGCAGTCCGTAGTAAAAGACAGCTGATGTTTTTACGATGTTAAAAAACAGACTAAAGAAGTTGAATTCACATGTTTAAGGTTAACTTTCACCTCCAGGGAGGGTTAACAATGGTAGAGGGGACTGAGCGTTGACTTTCACCTGAAAAAAAGCGGAGGAAAAGATGAGATGCAGTGCTAATTTGGAGCTACGTCTGGATAGGTGGGACTATTTTTTCCACAGTGAAGTTATTTTTTGGATAATATGTATTTCTGGTTGAATAGAACTACATTAAATTGATAGAGTATTTCTATTTCATATTGCCTTTATTGGTAACCGTTTTATAAAAGCAATATATCACTCCAGTCCATGGTACATGCTCATTATAGCACTCTAAGGGGCGTGACTGGAGCGATAAATTGTTTAATTATTCAATATTGTTGAGCGTCTATACACCCTTGAAGTAACTTACAGTTTGACTCCTAAAGAAGTCTCTTATATCCAGTTTTCTTTTCATTGTCATCCTTCAAAACCTACAGCACACACGCACGCAAACAGACACAAACACAATGTAAATCACACCACTGATATTAAAATCCATCTAGCTACCGTGTGCCAGGAACAACAAATGCCGAACATGTTGACAACTTACACTGACAGTTGCACCGCCTCTCATCTGCTCGCTAGCAACTAGCATGTAGGCTAGCTTTTACAAGCAGAAGGAGTGACAGCGGGAACAGCCAATCACACGTAGGTTAGCATGAAACTGGAAACCAATCAGGGAGCGATATTTAGGTTAGAGGCGGGACTTCTAGCAGAGACCAACATTTAACCCTTTCTGTGCCATAATCATTGACTAAACATTACGGGCAGGCTGGATATTGGTAGGGACGTGTCCCTAGCGTCCCTGCCCAATTCTAAGCCCTTGGATAAATGACACAATATGTTACTGTATATGTCAGCACACTAATTAGGAACCTTTGTTTGTTTACTTACTAGTAAAAGACAAGTTGTCTCGTATGTTCACTATTTCATTTAAGGAATACATTGCAATAAGAAGCATATGTTTAATGTACCATAAGATTTCTTGTTAAAATAAGGTCAATAATGACATTTTTTGTGGTCCCGTTTATTTAGAAAATGTTGGTACCGGTACCAAAATATTGGTATCGCGACAATCTCACAACGCACAAAATAAAATCAAACCTAAAACAAAAAAAAACAATTTGCTCTGTAGGATTTTGCTGAGTGACAGGTGACAACAAGCGGCCCTAAACGATAAAACAATGTTCATCAACACTCTTCAATTATTGTAACGTCTGTCGAGACGATTTAAAGAGGACAGAAATTCCATCGAACACTTTGTTGAGCAAAACTGTTTGTTGTCGGCTGTACCCACACCAAAAACATTAGCAAGATACTGATATCTATAAAAACTTCTCATTTTCGGCCATAAAAACCAGGCCAAACCAAGTCTTTGTCATCTGTTTTATCAACAGCAGCCACTCTCTCTCTTACCTGCACCAACACACCACTCATGGCACTTAGCCACTGATGTGTTTATGACAACACCTAAAGTCGGACAACCCCAACACCACACAAAGTGTACACGTCAGGTCGTTACATTATAACTCCTCAATCAGATGTGGGCTTATTCTACTGTCATTTATTAATATTAATGTATGCATTAGGGTTGTAAATGGTAAATGGGTTGTACTTGTATAGCGCTTTTCTACCCCAAAGCGCTTTGACAGTATTTCCACATTCACCCATTCACACACACATTCACACACTGATGGCGGGAGCTGCCATGCAAGGCGCTAACCAGGACCCATCAGTAGCAAGGGTAAAGTGTCTTGCTCAAGGGCACAACGGACGTGACCAGGATGGTAGAAGGTGGGGATTGAACCAGTAACCCTCAGATTGCTGGCACGGCCACTCTCCCAACTTCGCCACGCCGTCCCCATTGTTGTCTCGATACCAATATTCTGGTACCAAAATGTATTTTGATACTTTTCGATATTTTCTAAATAAAGGGGACCACAAAAATGGCATTATTGGCTTTATTTTAACAACACATCTTTAGGTACATTAAACATATGATTCTTTTTGCAATTTAGTCCTTAAAAAAAAAAAAGAACATGCTAGACAACTTGTCTTTTAGTAGTAAGTAAACAAACAAAGACTCCTAATTTAGTCTGCTGACGTATGCAGTAACATATTGTGTCATTTATCATTCTATTATTTTTTTAACATTATGGGGGACAAACTGTGAAAATAGATAATTTATCTACTTGTTAATTTACTGTTAACATCTGGTTATTTTCTGCTTTAACATGTTCTATCTACACTTTTCTTAACATGTAATAATCACTTATTCTTCAATTGTTTGATACTTTTCATTAGTTTTAGATGATACCACAAATTTAGGTATCGATCCGATACCAAGTAGTTACAGGGTCATACATTGGTCATAATATAAGTTCCCATGTGTCCAGGGACGTATTTCCTGAGTTTGTGATTATAATATGAATTAAAAAAAGAAAAAATATTTTGTGACGTTAAAAAATATCTATGTAATCGTGGTAGTATTGCATAGATACGCTATTGTACTTGGTATTACGCCTGTGAGGCATATTGTTGCCGGATTCGATCCCTTTGTGGATGCGTCGAGTATGAACACAAAAAAAGGTAAGCTCTAAGGATTTATTTAACCATAAGGAGCTATGAAACAAAAACACTGGAGCTAAGAGAAGGCAAACAAAAGATGCTAGCATGAGAGCTCGGATATACAAATAAATTAAGACTTAGCACGAAGGCACAAAATTTAAAACAAACACAATTAGAATGAGAGCTAAGAATGACAAATGGCTTAGCGTATAAGCTAGCGAGAAAACACATACCAGTCGTAACGTTGCGTGAAAGCATGCTAGAGTCCCAGGCTGAACAAACAAAAGAGGGAGGCTTATATAAGGCAGCTGATTAGTAGGGACAGGAGTGCAGGACCGTGAGTAGCAGGTGAAACTCATAAACAACCATGGTGACAGACCAAACAGGAAATAAAGAAGTCAGACTAAAAAATGTGATACAGAAAAGAAACAATAAACAAGAATATGTAGTGATCCGAGTAGCGGATCGCAACACTTGGTATCATTACAGTGTTTGTCAGGTGTAGATCCACCCATGGTGTTTGTTAAACATTGTGCCCCCGGTGAGCTATTGTATCCTCCTACGGTGTGTAGTGAAGCATGTTTAGATATTCCTCGAAGAAACTTACTTTATTCGTTGCCATGGAGGCGAGGATTAGTGATTTAGAAGTAGCTAAAACACTGCAAACTGCGGATGGATGTTAGCTACTAGCTATCTAGCCATATTTTAAAGCAGCTCTTCCTGACGGCATTTCAGTGTTATAACTTCACCTTTATCGTTAGTTCTTAGGCCAAATTGCGTCAATTCTCCCTTTTCCTTCTACATACTGTTTGCTTGTAAGTACTCAGTGTGTGTGCACTGTCGAACATGCTCCTTTGCTCCTAAAACAAGCAATGTCATGACGTGACGATGCACCGTCATGCCTGGAAACCAGTACTTTTCAAACAGAGTACCGCGATACTATACTATTACTGGTATACCGTACAACTCTAACCCATGGGGCCAAATATTGGGTGACGAGTGGGGATGTGTACCGAGTACCAGTATATTTTAGTACCAGCTCTTAATCGGGTGGGTCCATGAGGACCGTGAAGATTCTGGACTAACGATACTGCTTAGTGTTTTTTGTTCCAGCTGACCAACTTATTTACGACACGTTGTCACATTTAGATCAGTTTGGAATAATGACAAATAAGGACACAACACCACACAAAAGTTTGTACCCCAACAATATTTGCTCCTCAAAAACTGCTCCTGTATCAGTTTTGAAGTGAAGGCACTTTACTCACGACGAACCACGGATGTGTTTTATCAGCCCTCCTCTTAGCGATACATCGATCTACACAATATTAATTTACTGAAAAAAAAAAGATAAATGCCGTGAAGTGTCTTAAAGCACCTCTTCCTGAGGGCATTTCAGTGTTATAACTTCACCTTTATCTTGAGTTTTTAGACCAAAATGCATCCATTGTCCCTTTTCTGTCTACACACTGTGTCTGCTTGTAAGTACTCTGTGTTTGTGCGCTGCCGAACATGCTCCTCTGCTCATAAAATCTGCAATGTCATGACGTGACGACCACGCGCCGTCATGCCTGTAAAAAAAAATTGGCGAACCAGTACTTTTCAACCAGAGTATAGTACTGTTTTTGATTCATTAGCACTGCGATACGATACTAGTACCGGTATACCGTACAACCCTAATGTACAGTGTGTTCAAAGAAAAAACGTGTTCTAAAAGTTTAAAAATTAGTTGACAAAATATCTTCCAAGAGTGAGAGCTGTCCTACTTTTCCTTTCACTATGAGGACACATCCTGGACTTTCCACTTCTGAAATGTGTGTGCGTGTTAATCCAAGCAGTTGCAGTCGGGGCAACGCAAACACAAAGTACTGAGTCACACGGCCTAGCAACCAGGACTCAAAGGAGCCCACAGGTACGTCCTTGTCTTTGGAAGACTTTGTTGGAATTCTAAAGTCCAGCAAGGAGGTCCCGAACCAGGGAGAATGTTCCACACTCCTTGGAGGTCTCCTTCAGACAAGAAGTAACATCATGAAGGATTTATCTGCGCTGAGTCGGGGGTGTGGCCGCGTGGTCAAGATGAGCACATGCAGTGACCATGGCCGCCTGGACGTCTGCTTCACACCGCGGGTACGCCACACAAAACGCTACTTTACAATTTAGCGGTACGTCAAAGAATCACTTGATTAAATATTCAAACACAGTTTTACTGTTCAAACGCTGTGTAATGCTACAGTGGCTAAAACATTAAATATAGCTGTTAAATAAAATGTCTGCCTTGTTTTTAATGAATACTTATGCCTACTACGCTACTGTGTTTTAGTCTTGGTCATTATGGTGTTACTTAATGAATACTTAGGTCCACTACACTACTTTATTGTAATGTTGGTCATTATGGTGGTACTTAATGAATACTTAGGTCTACTACACTACTGGATTTTAATGTTGGTCATTATGGTGGTACTTGATGAATACTTAAGTCTACTACACTACTGTATTTTAATGTTGGTCATTATTGTGGTTCTTAATGAATACTTAGGTCTACTACACTACTGTATTTCAATGTTGGTCATTATGGTGGTACATAATGAATACTTAGGTCTACTACACTACTGGATTTTAATGTTGGTCATTATGGTGGTACTTGATGAATACTTAAGTCTACTACACTACTGTATTTTAATGTTGGTCATTATTGTGGTTCTTAATGAATACTTAGGTCTACTAAAGTACTGTATTTTTTTTTTTTGTGCAAATATATTTTATTAGATTTTACAGTTAAAATGACAAACAGTCACATCCACTCATACACACACACATACACACTTGAGGAGAGAGGTGCACATGAACTTTAACAACTCAAGGTTTACAAACACAGTTTTACTGTTCAAACGCTGTGTAATGCTACAGTGGCTAAAACATTAAATATAGCTGTTAAATAAAATTTCTGCCTTGTTTTTAATGAATACTTATGCCTACTACGCTACTGTGTTTTAGTCTTGGTCATTATGGTGTTACTTAATGAATACTTAGGTCCACTACACTACTTTATTGTAATGTTGGTCATTATGGTGGTACTTAATGAATACTTCGGTCTACTACACTACTGGATTTTAATGTTGGTCATTATGGTGGTACTTGATGAATACTTAAGTCTACTACACTACTGTATTTTAATGTTGGTCATTATTGTGGTTCTTAATGAATACTTAGGTCTACTACACTACTGTATTTCAATGTTGGTCATTATGGTGGTACATAATGAATACTTAAGTCTACTACACTACTGTATTTTAATGTTGGTCATTATTGTGGTTCTTAATGAATACTTAGGTCTACTACACTACTGTATTTCAATGTTGGTCATTATTGTGGTTCTTAATAAATACTTAGGTCTACTAAACTACTGTATTTTAATCTTGGTCACTATGGTAGTACTTAATTAATATGTAGGGCAACTACGCTATTGTATTTTAATGTTGGTCATTATGGTGGTACTTAATGAATACTTAGATGTAATACACTACTGTGGAAAATTGGAAAAATGTCCCATTCATTTCAATGGGAACTTCCTGGAAATTTGGGAATTTCAGGAAAAGTGGGATTTTTTAAAAAACAATTAGGAGCATGAATGTCCTGAATGAGCTGAATTGGTTGGTGTTGGAATCCTTTAAATCGGTCAACAAATGTTGAAGTAGTAACAATTTTGTAATTGAGAAATTATATTATGGAATTTCAGAAAAAAATGGCATTTTTCAATTTCTTGAACCAAATTGTTTTTTTGTTCTGACAAATTGTGAAAGTTTGAAAACTTGATAGGTCATTTTAAATGAGGAAAATGTCCCTAAAAACTGGGAATTCTAGGAAATCTGGAATTTTGTTTTAAAATTGTGGAAGTGGAGCACACAATTACAGAACAATATTTTAATGTTGGAACGGTTTGAATCGGATGAAAAATGTGGGAGTTGTGGAACTTTGAAAAATATCCCATTATTTTCAATGGGAATTTCCTGGAAATTTGGGAATTTCGGAAAAGTGGGTTTACTTTTGAGAAATGCTAAAACATTTGCATGTTCTGAATAAGTTTAATTAGTTGACATTGGAACTTTTAAAATCGGTCAAGAAATGTTGATGTAGTAACATTTTTAATTAAGAAAATGGTATTACGGAATTCCTGAAATTTCGGGAAAACCGGAAATTTTCCACTTTAAAGAACAACTTTTTTGTCCTGATTAAGAGGAATGTCTGGACGTGGAAGATTTGAAGTGGGTTGAAAAAAAATTAAAAGGAGTAGTCGACAGAAAAAAAAGGGTGAAAAAGGGGTTTAAAAATACGTGAATTCCTGGAATTTTTTTAACTTGGAAAAATGGTAGTTTGAATGTGAAGGATGAGTAGAATATATTGAAGGTGGAATGGTTTCCATCAGTTGAGACATGTGGAGATTGGTGGAAGTTTGAAAAGCGGCTAAACAATTTTGAATGGGAAAAATGTCGCGGAAAACCTGGAATTCTGGAAAAATCTGGGAATTTTTGGGAAGTGGTCAAGGGAAAGCCTGCGATCCCCGAATAGGTTTAACAGTTAGAAGTTGGAACGGTTTGGATTGGATGAAAAATGTAGAAGGTAGATCGCGCCAAAATCTGGAGAAGTAGTAGAAGAAGAAGAAATAGATTAATTTTGGTGTACAAAACCATGTGTGTGAATGTTTGGAGCATTCACACAATAAAAATTGAGCAGACATTTTCAGAACACACCAATTAAAAAGAGTTAATAACAATTAATTGAGTAAGATGACGATCATTCGTGTTCAAAGAGAAAGGTGCTAAAAATTCAAGATTATTTTTGTTTTTTGGTTTTAGAAAAAACGTCACTTGCAATTTGATGATGATTACATTGTAATCTTTCAAGAAAAAAAAAAACATGAGCAACTTTTTTGGGGGAAAAAAATGTCAACCTTCCATGAAAATACACTAATCCTTTGTTGTTAATTGGTTCCGGGCCGCACCGCGGCAAATACATCTTCACTAAGTAGATTATAAATGGATAACTTTTAAAATTAGAGCATAAAAACTGTTCTAAATAAGTATTCTTAAACATGATATAGAGCAGTGTAGACATGAAGTAACATCTTTACTCTTTTAATCCAACATAGTCATGCTGCCTGAGGCTGAGCCAACAGCCAACCAATCAGTGAGCAGTGTGCTCTGATTGGTTTGCTCTCATGTAGTGACCAATATTACTGTAGTACTGAAATATTTTTACTTAATTTGAACCCATGGGTGTCCAAACCACCGCCCGCCGGCGTCTTCAATTTGGCCCAAGATACGTCATGAGTTTATTAATAAGGAATTAGGCTGCAGGGAGATTTCAATTCATTTCAAAAGTCATTTTAAGTGCTGCTGCTCCGTGGCCATCTTTTGCACAGCATGAATGATTCGGGTCTACGATGGCTAATACTTTGAATGAAACAAAGTGCAGCATTTAGTTATATGACCCAATGCAAACAACCCTCCATAGTCATGGTGCAAAAAAATAAATACTTGAAACCAACACACGCATTTACTTGGTCAAATATTCAAACACAGTGTTACTGTTCAACCTGTGTGTAATGTTACAGTGGTCCAAAAATATTGAATGCACCTGTTAAATAAAACCTCTGCCTTGTTTTAGTGAATACTTAGGCCTACTATGCTACTGTAATGGTCATCATAGTGGTACTTAGAAAATGTTTTTTCAGAGGTGGTCCTTGGTGAAATAAGTTTGAGAACCACTGCTCTATGCAGCATTTTGTTTTTTTAGACAAGAAGAGAAAAGCTTTTTTTTGGTGTGTTAAGGTTATAGTTATGATTTATTTGTTACATTAAGGAACAGCATGTGGTTACATTGACAACGTTCAACAAATCTGAAAAGGAGTAGTAAGAAGCAAAGTTTATATCTAATTTGACCCCTTCTTCAAAAAAGAATACACCTCAAAGAGAAATATATTAATGAATAATGTGAAAGAGTGAAATAATATTGATAATTAAGTCATTCTAAAGGTTTTTTTTTTATTTCATTCCTACAACAACAATAAAGTTATAACACTAGGATTACTACTGCTGCAGGATTACTACATCTGGAAGTCCCAGGATGCTTTGCTGCGTCTGACCGCCAGCGGCAGTTTTTTAAGGAACGAGGAGTCAAGCATCCCAAAGACCTACAGCACTCGCAGGGGGGCCCTTGTCCTCTACTCCCGGGTAAAAGTCATCACACTTCGCCTTCACTCGGACTACTCTAAAGCTCTGTGCGCAGGACTTGGTGACGCTGGCGAGCCCGCCTGGGCCGCTGCCCGCTCACAGGAAGAGGGGGAACGCCCAGGAAGTGGACCGACACGCATTGACACTGAAAGAGCGGACGGTGGCCATTTTGGGTCAGGTGACGGAGCGGTCAGTGTGTGGTAGCACATTGGTAGGTACACCTGCACGGTCTAACTACGTCTTTAATGGCATTTAAATGACAGTGATGTGTTGAAGCGTGATGTTTTTTTAATTGTTGCAAATTTGGTGCAAATACCCCATGAAATGTCCCTCACACGCGACGCCATATTTGTTTACAAAAACCCCGAAACGCATGTTTTTGTTGTCATTATCGGAGCTATTTTTTATGCTATTGGATTTGTGCTTCCCTTCTAGTCAACGACTGCACGGCTTGGCCCGCCCATCTTACCTCCACTTGGCCGCCATTGTCACCCTCACATTAAACTTCAGCACAGTCCAGAGTTCCTGAGTGACACGGACCCTCAGGGAGTCCCTGCCCATCTGGACCATCAGAATCCACCTGAAGGTAAATCAGCAAAAAATAAATAATTTTCACAAAGCCTCAAAATAAGTGTTCCTCTGCAGGTCAGAAGGAGAACAACAGGAGGGTCCGCCTGGATGTGCTCCTTCAGATACCCAGAGTTACTAGTAGTCCGCCATCATGCACCATGGACCATGGGACAGTGACTTTAGAAGAAAGTCCTGAATCCTGCCAAAGGAATCATCTACATAGCCCTGAAGGTCCAGGAGAACACCGCCAAACTTCCGCCATTGAAGACCGTAAGATAGATGGGCGTGCGGTTCAGTAATGCGGCCAAAACTGGGCCTTGATGATATGATATATATATATGTATATATATATATATATATATATATATATATATATGTATATATGTGTGTGTAATATATGAAATTATGACATATATGACGCCCTGCGACCACAAAAAAGGGACAAGCAGTAGAAAATGGATGGATGAATATGCCACAAAATGCTATTTATCATATAGTATGACATCGTATGGTACGCTATAATATGCTACGCCATGCTTTAATATTTTATGATGTTATGATATGCTTATAGAAAATAGAGGGACGATATGCTACAACATGCTTTGATAGTATATTATAGCATGATTTAGCCTATTATATTATGTGACACGTTACAATATTCTACGACAGGCTATCATACACCAAAATATACTACACCATTCTATAATATGCTATTTTAATACGAAATGCCGTGATATGATATTATATAATATGGCATGCAGTTATATGCTACGGCATTCTACAAAATGCTATAATATACTTTGATATGCTACGGCATGCATCCATATGCTACGATATGCTATCATATGATACGACATGCTATAATATGCTACAAAATACCATGATATGCTACAAAATGTTATGTGCAATCATATGATACGACATGCTTTAACATGTTACGACATGCTATGATATGCTACAGCATGCTATAATATGCTACTATATGATACAATTTACCATAATATGCTATGGCATGCTAAGATATGCTATGAAATGCTACACAATTTGCTATGAATGCAGCTGAGATAGGCTCCAGTACCCCCCACGACCACAAAAGGGACAAGCAGTAGGAAATGGATGGATGGATGGATGATACGATATACTATAATATGCTACGACATACTAAGATTTGCTATCATATGCTAAGATTTACTATCATATGCTACGGCATGCCATAAAATGATATTATATGATACGATATACTATATTATGCAACAACCTGCGATACTATGCTACGACTTGCTCATATGCTACGAAATGCTAAGATATGTTACGGCATGCTATATTATGCTACTATATGATACAATATACTGTAATATGCTAAGGCATGCTATAATGTGCTACGACATGTTAAGATATGCTATCATATGCTACGGCATGCTATAATGTGCTACTATATAATACAATATACCATTATATGCGACAGCATGCTGTAGGATGCTCCTGTATGATGCAATTTATTGTATCGTTGGACGGGATTCTTTAAAAGTCTCTATCCTAAGATGTCAAGAAAGGCTGACACGCTTTCCATTCACTACCAGCTGTACAGATCATGTTAGTTTTGAACACACACACAAATGAAAGCAATGCGAACTTATTCACCAGCCCCACAGGGTATAGCTCGGTTGGTAGAGTGGCCGTGCCAGCAACTTGAGGATTTCAGGTTCGATTCCCGCTTGTGCCATCCTAGTCACTGCCGTTGTGTCCTTGGGCAAGACACTTTACCCACCTGCTCCCAGTGCCACCCACACTGGTTTAAATGTAACTTAGATATTGGGTTTCACTGTGTGAAGCGCTTTGAGTCACTAGAGAAAAGCGCTATATAAATATAATTCACTTCACACTTCACTTATGGTGGCCGCATAAACAACGTCAACACTGTCACAAACATGCACCCCACTGTGAATCCACACCAAACAAGAACAACAAACGCATTTCGGGAGAACATCAGCACCGCAAAGCAACATAAACATAACAACACAAATACCCAGAACCCCTTGCAACACCAACTCTTCCAGGACGCTACAATACTATAATATGCTACTATATGATACAATATTCCATATTTTGCAAAGGCATGCTGTAATATGCTACTATATGATACAATATACTATAATATTCTACTACATGATACAATACACCATAATATGCTATGCCAAAATATGATGCAATATACTATAATATGTTACTACATGATACAATATACCAAAATATGCTATGGCATGCTGTAATATGCTACTATATGATGCAATATACTATAATATGCTACTACATGATACAATATACCATAATATGCTACGGCATACTGTAATATGCTACTATATAATACAATATACCATAATATTCCACAGCATGCTATTATATGCTACAACACGCTAAGATATGCTATGACATGTTATATAATATGCTACGATATGATACGATGCTACGACATGTTATCATATGCTATGACATGCTACAATATGCTATTACATGCTACGACATGTTAAGATGTGCAATGACACGCCAAATAATATGCTACGATATGATACGATATACGATAACATGCTACGGCATGCTATAAAATGTTATGATTTCCACCCCACAGGCCCAGTTTTTCTCCCTCCTCTGAGACCTCCTGACCCTTCTCCGTCCTGCTGCCCGCGTCTACTCACTGGAAGTCAACTTGTTCCCTTTGTTGTTTTTGTTGTTATTCTGATCGAGCAAGAACCCTGTTGATTTTCAACAAGATCATTTTAAGTTTACAGCAAACACTTTCAGATTCTCTTGATATCGCTCAACCTCAGGCAAGTTTTGGCTTTATCGTTGCATCCGGGATCTCAGTGTGTACAAGCGCCTGTTACACATCGAGGATCATCGCTATGTGTTCTAGCAAGAACTCTATTGATTTTAATGATACCAGAGACTAAACTAGCCATGGTAGCGCCAGCCACAGTGGTGGGAACACATTTCCTCTTCACTCCTCTTAAAACATTCTGATATTACTATTGTATCTTTTTGTTCTGCATCAGGGCAAGACTCGAATTGATTTGAAATAGTACTCGATTTCGCATGCCTCTGGTAGCTGAGGTCAAACGCATCCTTGATACCACGCAGCTTGTCTTCTCAGTACGAAAAAAATCACCTAGTCTTCTCGACACGTGGGAGCGAGAACCCTGTTGATTTTAAACAAGACAGACACTTTTGGCCAATTTACAACCAATCTCTTAGCAAGAACAAGGAGGACCCTATTGATGTTAAGCAAGACAAAATAGCTGTGCTGGGTGAGGTCAAAAGTCTTATCACGCGCAAACATTCAACCACTCTTCAATAAGCTACGTCAGAGCAGGAACCCTATTAATTTTAAACATCCAGCTCAAAGGTCCCGTTGGTGAGTAAAGACACATTAAAGGTCCTAACAGCGCACCTGATTGACTTTTCAGGCTTCCTCCATGCGTGAAGTCCACGGTCATGGTCTGCCACCCGTAGAAGATAGCAAAGGCGGGACCAGGACGTGCGGCAGGACTTGGACCCATCGAGAAGTCATGGCGTATGATGGCCAAGAACGTCCAAAATTCCGTGGGCGCCCCTTGCTGCTTCCTCTGCTCCTTCCTGTTCAAAGAGGCAGTAAGAGATCACATGACGTCTTTGTTGGGCTCTATGAAGGGACCGATTTACACTTATGAAGAAACATCATTAGCTGCTAGCTCAGGAGTCCCCAAGTCCACCAGCGTCCAAAATCCGGCCCGCGGGAAGTCCAAAGTAAAAATAAATAAATAAATAAAAATTTAAATTAATATTTTTATTATATTTTTTTATTTGTCTTTTATAATCCATTTCCTACCGCTTGTTACTCTCGGTGTCTCCTAGGCACTCAGGCAAATATATGTACATACATACATACATACATACATACATACATACATACATAGATACATACATATACAAACCCCGTTTCCATGAGTTTGAAAATTGTGTTCGATGTAAATATAAACGGAATACAATGATTTGCAAATCCTTTTCAACCCCTATTCAATTGAATGCACTACAAAGACAAGATATTTGATGTTCAAACTCATAATCTTTATTTTTTTTTGCAAATAATTAACTTGGAATTTCATGGCTGCAACACGTGCCAAAGTAGTTGGGAAAGGGCATGTTCACCACTGTGTTACATCACCTTTTCTTTTAACAACACTTAAACGTTTGGGAACTGAGGAAACTAATTGTTTAAACTTTGAAAATGGAATTCTTTCCCATTATTGTTCTATGTAGAGCTTCAGTCGTTCAACAGTCCGGGGTCTCCGCTGTCGTATTTTACGCTTCATAATGAGCCACACGTTTTCGATGGGAGACATGTCTGGACTCCAGGCGGATCAGGAAAGTACTTGCACTCTTTTACTACGAAACCACGCTGTTGTAACACGTGGCTTGGCATTGTCTTGCTGAAATAAGCAGGGGCGTCAATGATAACGTTGCTTGGATGACAACATATGTTGCTCCAAAACCTGTATGGATCATTCGCATTAATGGAGCCTTCACAGATGTGTAAGTTACCCATGCCTTGGGCACTAATACAACCCCATACCATCACAGATGCTGGCTTTTGAACTTCCTGCCTATAACAATCCGGATGGTTATTTTCGTCTCTGTTCCGGAGGACACCACGTCCACAGTTGCCAAATATAATTTAAAATGTGGAATCGTCAGACCACAGAACAACTTTCCACTTTCCATCAGTCCATCTTAGATGAGCTCGGGCCCAGCAAAGCCAGTGGCGTTCCTTGGTGTTGTTGATAAATGGGTTTTGCTTTGCATAGCAGAATTGTAACTTGCACTTACAGATGTAGCAATCAACTGTAGTTACTGACAGTGGTTTTATGAAGTGTTCCTGAGTCCATGTGGTGATATCCTTTACACACTGATGTCGGGTTTTTGATGCAGTACCGCCTGAGGGATCAACGGTCCGTAATATCATCACTTACGTGCAGTGATTTCTCCAGATTCTCTGAACCTTTTGATGATTTTATGGACCGGAGATGTTGAAATCCCTAAATTCCTTGCAATAGGTCGTTGAGAAATGTTGTTCTAAAACTGTTCGACAATTTGCTTTCAAATTGGTGACCCTCGCCCCATCTTTTTTTGTGAATTACTTAACATTTCATGGAAGCTGCTTTTATACCCAATCATGGCACCCACCTGTTCCCAATTAGCCTGCACACCCGTGGGATGTTCCAAATAAGTGTTTGATGGGAATTTCACAACTTTATCAGTATTTATTGCCACCTTTCCCAACTTCTTTGTCACGTGTTGCTGGCATCAAATTCTAAAGTTAATGATTATTTGCAGACATTTTTTTTTTTTATGAGTTTGAACATCAAATAAGTGGTCTTTGTAGCATATTCAACTGAATATGGTTTGAAAATGATTTGCAAATTATTGTATTCCATTTATATTTACATCCAACACAATTTCCCAACTCATATGAAAACGGGGTCTGTGTATATATATATATATATATATATATATATATATATACACATACATACATATCTCTATATATACATACATATATACATATCTGTATGTACATATATATACATACACACACACATATATATATACACACATATTTATATATATACATACATACACATATATACATATACACATATACTGTATACTGTATATATACACGCATGCACACACACACACACACACACACACACACACACACACACACACACACACACACACACACACACACACACACACACACACACATACATATATATATACAGTGAGGCAAAAAAGTATTTAGTAAGCCACCGATTGTGCAAGTTCTCCCCCTTAAAATGATGACAAAGGTCTGTAATTTTCATTATAGGTACACTTCAACTGTGAGAGACAGAATGTGAAAAAAAAAATCCAGGAATTCACATTGTGGGAATTTTGAATAATTTATTTGTAAATTATGGTGGAAAATAAGTATTTGGTCAACCATTCAAAGCTCTCACTGATGGATGGAGATTTTGGCTCAAAATCTCACGATACATGGCCCCATTCATTCTTTCCTTAACACGGATCAATCGTCCTGTCCCCTTAGCAGAAAAACAGCCCCAAAGCATGATATTTCCACCCCCATGCTTCACACTAGGTACGGTGTTCTTGGGATGCAATTCAGTATTCTTCTTCCTCCAAACACGACAAGTTGAGTTTATACCAAAAAGTTCTATTTTGGTTTCATCTGACCACATGACATTCTCCCAATCCTCTGCTGTATCATCCATGTATCCATTTTGGTATAAACTCAACTCGTCATGTTTGGAGGAAGAAGAATACTGAGTTGCATCCCAAGAACACCATACCTACTGTGAAGCATGGAGGTGGGAACATCATGCTTTGGGCTGTTTTTCTGCTAAGGGGACAGGACGATTGATCCGTGTAAAGTAAAGAATAAATGGGGCCATGTATCGTGAGATTTTGAGCCAAAATCTCCTTCCATCAGTGAGAGCTTTGAATGGTTTACCAAATAATTATTTTCCACCATAATTTACAAATTATTCAAAATTCCTACAATGTGAATTCCTGGATTTTTTTTTCTCACATTCTGTCTCTCACAGTTGAAGTGTACCTATGATGAAAATGACAGACCTCTGTCATCATTTTAAGTGGGAGAACTTGCACAATCGGTGGCTGACTAAATACTTTTTTGCCCCACTGTATATATATATATATATATATATATATATATATATATATATCCATCCATCCATTTTCTACCGCTTATTCCCTTTCGGGGTCGCGGGGGGCGCTAGCGCCTATCTCAGCTACAATCGGGCAGAAGGCGGGGTACACCCTGGACAAGTCGCCACCTCATCGCAGGGCCAACACAGATTGACAGACAACATTCACACACTAGGGCCAAATTTTAGTGTTGCCAATCAACCTATCCCCAGGTGTATGTCTTTGGAGGTGGGAGGAAGCCGGAGTACCCGGAGGGAACCCACGCATTCACGGGGAGAACATGCAAACTGCACACAGAAAGATCCCGAGCCTGGATTTGAACCCAGGACTGCAGGACTTTCGTATTGTGAGGCAGACGCACTAACCTCTGCCCACTGCTCCCCTTACCTCCCAGGAGGTGATCAAGGGTGATGGGTCAAATGAAGAGAATAATTTCGCCACACCTCATGGGTGGGTGACAATCATTGGTACATACTTACCATAAACACACATATATACACATACACATACATTATATATACATGTATAGTAAAATATTCAAACACAGTGTTACTGTTCAAACTGTGTGTAATGTTACAGTAGCCATACATACTAAATATGCTGGTACTTGGTGAAAAACGTTTTTCGAACCAGTATCTGTATCCACAATACCAGCCTGAATTTTACTTGCTATCGTATCGGAAAAAATATCAGTGGTATCGCACATCAAGCCCGAATTAGTATCAACATAGTTTCTCTAAATATTTTTCTTGCTGTTTTTGTTCATGTTTACACATTCAGAGAATAACTTGAGGGCAAGAAAAAGGATTGTAATGAGTATTAGAGAGTATTTGTTTACTTGGTTCAATTATTGTGTACTATTTTCTATGTTTTGCTCAAACATTTGTTTGTAGTAAAATTGAATCAGGAAGTGGTTCAAATATTGTTCAAAACTGTCAATAGCACTCACCATAAATAAATGGAAAATGCACACTAAATATATGTGATCGGTTTGGTATCAGCCGGGCTCCCTCGCGGTATCTTTGACGTGGTCTTCTGTCTCACAGCGCAGGTGAGCTGTAGAAGCGACACCAGCGGGAAACAGTCCACGCTGCTTGGAGGACAACAGGTTCAGCGGATGAAACCTTGGGAGGTTCTCTTGGACCATTTGGACGGTACCGCTCAGCATGTTCAAACCAAAACGGAATTGCATCAAGTGTCATTACTCTGCTGTCCCCCAACAAGAGCGCCCCCCGCCGCCACTGGGAGTACTGCGTTGCATCGAAGGACATAAAGGTCCCGGCAAGCAGAGCTCTCTGGCCTTCTTCCAAACACGACCGGCTGACCTGCGGGCTCCCCTGCGGGCTTCATGCGGCACGGTGCGAGGCTTGCTGCCGTTGGAGCTCAGAGGTGAGGATGACGCAACACCTCCCTTCAAGGGGATAGTCATAACGCGCTTCTCAGATTTGCAGAACGGCCAAGCCGTCGGTAGCGTTCTTCTCGGTCCTGACGGGGAAATTATTCAACTTTCATTGTTCGATCATTACCAGGAGCGACCACAGGGCGGCGCCAACTCAGAAGAGCGAGGTGAGCTTGTTGAGGTTGCCCCATCTTTGGTTTGGGAAGCAAAATGGGTAATTTTTCTTGGGTCACCAGTAGGGTTGTACGGAATACCGGTACCAGTATAGTACCGCGATACTAATGAATCATATTCGGTACTATACCACTTCTAAAAAGTATCAACTTATATTGTATACAGTGGGGCAAAAAAGTATTTAGTCAGCCACCAATTGTGCAAGTTCTCCCTCTTAAAATGATGACAGAGGTCTGTAATTTTCATCATAGGTACACTTCAACTGTGAGAGACAGAATGTGAAAAAAAAAATACAGGAATTCACATTGTAGGAATGTTTAAGAATTTATTTGTAAACTATGGTGGAAAATAAGTATTTGGTCAACCATTCAAAGCTCTCACTGATGGAAGGAGGTTTTGGCTCAAAATCTCACGATACATGGCCCCATTCATTCTTTCCTTAACACGGATCAGTCGTCCTGTCCCCTAAGCAGAAAAACAGCCCCAAAGCACGATGTTTCCACCCCCATGCTTCACAGTAGGTGTGGTGTTCTTGGGATACAACTCGGGATTCTTCTTCCTCCAAACACGACAAGTTGAGTTTATACCAAAAAGTTATATTTTGGTTTCATCTGACCACATGATTTTTCTCCCAATCCTCTGCTGTATCATCCATGTATCCATTTTGGTATAAACTCAACTCGTCGTGTTTGGAGGAAGAAAAATACTGAGTTGCATCCCAAGAACACCACACCTACTGTGAAGCATGGGGGTGGAAACATCATGCTTTGGGGCTGTTTTTCTACTACGGGGACAGGACGATTAATACGTGTTAAGGAAAGAATGAATGGGGCCATGTATTGTGACATTTTGAGCCAAAACCTTCCATCAGTGAGAGCTCTTATTTTCCACCATAATTTACAAATACATTTTTAAACATTCCTACAATGTGAACTCCTTGATTTTTTTTTCACATTCTGTCTTTCACAGTTGAAGTGTACCTATGATAAAAATTACAGACCTCTGTCATCATTTTAAGTCAATCAATCAATGTTTATTTATATGGGGGGGGGGTCTTGAAGTGGGAGAACTTGCACAATCAGTGGCTGACTAAATATTTTTTTGCCCCACTGTATATAAACTCAGGAAATACGTCCCCGGACACATGAGGATATGACCAATGTATGATCCTTTAACTACCTGGTATCGGATCGATACCTAAATGTGTGGTATCATCCAAAACTAATGTACAACAAAAGAATAAGTAATTATTATATTTTAAGAGTGTAGATAGAACATGTTAAAACAGAAAATAACCAGATATTATTAGTAAATTAATAATCAATTTTTACAGTTTGTCTCTTATAATGTTGACAAAATAATAGATAAATGACACAATATGTTACTGCATATGTCATCAGACTAATTAGGAGTCTTTGTTTATTTACTACTAAAAGACAAGTTTTCTAGTATGTTTACTATTTTATTTAAGGACTAAATTGCAATAACAAACATATGTGTAATGTACCCTAAGATTTTTTTTGTTAAAATAAAGCCAATAATGAAATTGTTTGGGGCCCCCTTTATTTAGAAAAGTATCGAAATACATTTTGGCACAGGCACCGGTACCAAAATATTGGTATCGGGACAACCCTAGTCACCAGTTGTCTCCTGAAATATTATTTTATTGATGATCACAAGTGAGTTGACTGATGTAAAACAAAAGTGTATGTCCTTCACAGTCCTGCAAGTGTTGTCTGGAGATGGTGAGACATTGCCTTGCGTCGTCATGCTGCGGCACGAGCACACTGGTATGTGCACATATACACGCCTTGGTACCAAATTTTTTTTTTTTCTAAGCACCGACTGAAATCTGTTGGCATTACAAAGCACTGTTTTACGTCCAATTAAACGGGACAATATTTCAATACCTTTGTTGCACGCAAAGTCACGTGCGGTTGCAAACCCAACAACTTGGCAGACTAACAGGCGCATTCGTGGCAGACCGCCCGTGGGTAATGTAATTTTACATGGATAGGGGGCGCTCAAAACCAAATGCAATCGCTCGATGCTAATTTACGTTGGATATGCCATAGACTTGCTACCAATTAGCTTTAGCAATTTTACATGGCGATTTCAACACTTCTAAATTTGGTAATACAATCTACAACTAAGATGCACGTTACGGTCAAATGGTGTGTGATTACTACAATAGTTACACTATAAATTAGGGCTGGGCGATATGGCTGAAAACTATCACAATATTAAATGTTTCAGAACGGTCAGTATCGATAATTATTGGTATTTTTTATGACCTATCGAACATAAGGGCCCAAAAACAATACATGAAATGCCAACATTTTTATTTTGAATGTAGTCTTACTCTGATTAAAATGCTCTCAGCAATCAGGGCAGAAAGGAAAGGAAATGTCAACCCAAGCATGAAAAACAGTCCACGTAAACAAAATTGTAAAATCACATTGAACATTTAACAATAAGCTCTTAAAATGGTGAAAAAAAAAAAAAAAAAAGGAGTATGCAGTAAATGCTTAATAAAGTGTAAGAAAATAGTGAAAAGTGTGAAAATGTAAACACAGAGAGACCTGAAAAGAACTATTTTCTGCAGGTTTAGTGCCAGGAAGTCACGGTTGTGCTCTGAAGGGTGAGCACAACTATGGTGGTGTGGTATTACCGATCTTGGTGGGATGTGATGCTTTGCATCAATTATAGACCAGTGTTCCTTAACCATAAAGCACCCTTTGAATGGCCGCCAAAAAAATATAAATTTCTCAGCTGTGGTCTGCAGCAGTATTCAGTAATACACTTTTCAACCATTTGTGGCAGGAATGACAATATCCAACAGACGGAAGAAGTCTGGAGATAAATTCTTAGAAGATTCTTAAGCGCAAACATTATGACTAAAGTTGTTAAGATGTATTTTCATTTGCACTTTAATTTTATTGATAGTTTAATTAAGAAACATTTTACATGGATGGATGGATTATTTAATTAATGTATATATTTTAGCACTATAATTATTGAATCCATCAATTGAAATCACATTTATATTCAAAGGATTCTCTATTAAATTTAGTTTGAACTAATTATTTAAATTTAATTTATATTTATTTTTTTAAATATTTCAGCACTATACTTATTGAATACAATTACAATAAAAACTAAGGTAACTTAAATATTTCAGCACTATAATTATTGAATACAATTAAAGTCAAAAGTAAAGTAACTCGATGTATTATTTTGTATGCATGCATGTTCAAAAGAAACCCAAACACAAACGTATACAGTTTAGTGTTAATATTTTGAGTGGGCCCCAGGCTCCTTTGTAGTGGAAAAATTGGGCCCCGACGTCAAAAAGGGGGGAGCGGGGCGGTGCTCACCCACATCTGCGGTCCTCACCAAGGTTTCTCATATTCATTCACATTGACATCCCACTGGGTTTTGTTTTTTTCCCTAGCCCTTATGTGGGCTCGGAACCGAGGATGTCGTTGTGGCTTGTGCAGCCCTTTGAGACACTTGTGATTTAGGGACATATAAATAAACATTGATTGATTGATTAAATAAACCCTGTTATACTCTGCGGTCCCTTTGTAAAAATCCCCAAAACTGCCACGCTGTCCAGGTGACTTTTCTTCCTTTATCCACACCTTCTTCATTTTTACTTCGCACATGACGTGTTGTACTTTTATTCACACGCTTCTCTATTGTATACGGTGTCCTGCTGCAGAGGGGTTGGTCAGCCTGTTATTTTCTGCTAATTACATTCATAACATCCTGTAATTTGGTTTATTATTTATTTCATCTTCTGAAAGATTATAAAATAACACCAATATAGTGGGAACAATCACTACAGAGCAGACTCAATTCCATGTTAAAAAAACAAAAACAAAACACGTATTTTATGCTAAAATATGTGTCCCACATACGTCCCCAGTATGTACTAACGTCATGTGAATTACATGTAGACTTGGCATTGTACAAAATTTGTGAATTTGGACTCATTGTATTAATCACAAAAAAGATAGTAGGGGATACATAATATTTCAGAATATTTCTGTGCTGTCCCCTCTATTTTCATCAATCGATGTACAAACATCACGTGTTTTCTTCTGTAGATACTTAGCATCATCTACAACAAAACTTGTGAATTTGGACTCATGTTGTTAATCACATAAAAAGTTAGTAGTGGATACATAATATTTGTAATCATTGGCATTGCTAATGACACAGAAGTTTTGCGGCTGTCTGAACAAGGCACAGAAATGCGCACTCCCACGGTAGGGGATACAAAATATTTCAGGAATACAGAATTTCGCACGACACCGGTATCGATTCCCTGGAAATGAACATTTTAAATACAGACTATAGAAAATGAATGGACAGAAGCTAGATACATGGCCCCTCACTTAAACAAGTTGAAAAACTTATTTGGGTGCCACCATTTAGTGGTCAATTGTACAGAATATGTACTGTGCAATCTACTAATACAAGTTTCAATCAAAGACTGGAAAAAGGCAAACTGAAACTGGAGCAAAATGTCCAGACTTTCAGATTGTGAACGGTTGTGTTGTGGCACTCAGCTGACTCGATGTTATCTCAGTCCTGCTCACCAATAAACAAATGGCCTTAAAAACATGGGTCGTCAATATGAATTAGGGTGAAAAATGACATCTGTGCGTGCAGGTGTGGATCTGAAGTCAGAAGACTGTTCCGGCGAGGAGTATTGTCACGACGCTAACGCTGTGAGTTTCCCCCCGCTAAATACACGTGGGACTGGAACAAATCTCGGCACGGACAACGTTTTCTGTCATGAAAGAGTTTAGATCTTCACAAGTCGGCATCGTGGGTTGCGAGACGACCCGACACGACTGCACAGAGCGCACAGTCGGCGGAAGAAACGTGGAGCGAGGACCAAAACAACGCTGGAACATCTTCGCCTGAGGAACGACTGGAGGAGTCACTAGGGGGCAGCACTAAGAAGGAACACCTGACCTCATCAAGACCGTTTGGATGTGACGTTAATAGGTTGGTTTTCCATAACCTTAAAGGCCTACTGAAATGAGATTTTCTTATTAAAACAGGGATAGCAGGTCCATTCCATGTGTCATACTTGATAATTTTGCGATATTGCCATATTTTTGCTGAAAGGATTTAGTAGAGGACATTCACGATAAAGTTCGCAACTTTTGGTCGCTAACAGAAAAGCCCTGCCTCTACCGGAAGTCGCAGACGATAACGTCACATGTTGATGGCTCCTCACATATTCACATTATTTTGATGGGAGCCTCTAACAACAAGAGCTATTCAGACCGAGAAAACGACCATTTCTCCATTAATTTGAGCAAGGATGAAAGATTCGTGTTTGAGGATATTGATAGCGACGGACAGAAAAAAAAAAAAAAATTAATTAAAAAAAAAAACACGATTGCATTGGGACGGATTCATGTTTTTAGACACATTTACTAGGATAATTCTGGGAAATCCCTTACCTTTCTATTGGGTTGCTAGTGTTTTAGTGAGTTGAACAGTACCTGATAGTCAAAGGGGTGTGTCCACGGGTGTCTTGACGCCAACATCTCAGGGAAGTCGATGGTAGCTTTAAGGAAGGCACAAGCTCAGCTGATCTCCGGTAAGAAGCAACTTTTTACCACAATTTTCTCACCGAAACCTGCTGGTTGACATTCGGTGGGGATCCATGTTCGCTTGATCACTGTGATCCATAGTAAAGTTTCACCTCCGGGAATTTTAAACGAGGAATCACCGTGTGTTTGTGTGGCTAAAGGCTAAAGCTTCCCACCTCCATCTTTCTACTTTGACTTCTCCAATATTAATTGAACAAATTGCTAAAGATTCAGCGACACAGATGTCCAAAATACTGTGTAATTATGCGGTTAAAGTAGACGACTTTTAGCTGTGTGTGTGTGTGTGTGCAGTGCTCATATCTCCTGACAGCCCGTGACGTCACACGTACACGTCATCATTACGCGACGTTTTCAAGAAGAAACTCCCGGGAAATTTAAAATTGCAATTTAGTAAACTAAAAAGGCCGTATTAGCATGTGTGGCAATGTTAATATTTCATCATTGATGTATAAACTATCAGACTGCGTGGTCGGTGGTAGTGGGTATCAGATAGGTCTTTAAAAAGTCAAATAAAATACCCAAATATGTTGAATTGCAGTACTACCTCCAGCCAGCGGAGTGCTAGTGAGACACCAGGAAAGGAGGAAGCCGTGGGACTAAGGAAGAACGCAGAGAGGAAAACCAGCTTGGAAGCTGCAGTGACATCAGGGTGAGTTAGCAAGAAAACAAGTGGACCTTGAAGGCCTCCCTGAGGAACTCCATGATTTGTGTCCCACAGGGAAAAAGAGGAGGAAACAGCCAGGGCAGAAGAAGAAGGACACAATCAACCCAGGAAGAAGAAAGATGGACATTCGATGAAGCCAGAGAAAGAAAAACATGACGCTCACCCTAAGGGTGACGACGGGAACGAGAAGTACGCCCGGGAACCTTCTACTCCACATCCTCCTCTGCAGGTGAGGACCGAGGGACGCTTGGCGCTCGTTTATTCTCTCAATGTCCACCTGTTGTCTCAGAAGAAGAAGAGCCGTGAATGGGAAGCAGCCAGCAGAGAGACAAGGAAAACAAAGGAGAAAAAAGGGAAGATGATTCAGAAGGAAGAGTCCACTGGAAGACGAAGACGGAAGGCAAAGCTCCAACTCAAACAACTGGAATGTAAGACCTCAAAATACACTTCAGGACAAATGTGTTGGCCCTCCTTGGAATTTACAAAACTTCCTATACTTGCAACATTATTCAATAGGAATTAGGGTTGTCCCTATAGCAATATTTTGGTAACGGTACCCAAAATGTATTTGGATACTTTTCGATACTTTTCTAAATAAAGGGGGTACCTTTAGGTATCGATCCGATACAAGTAGTTACAGGATCATACTTTGGTCATATTTTAAGTTATCATGTGTCCAGGGACACATTTACTGAGTTTATAAACATAACATGATTTTTTTTAAAAAGGAAAAAAGATTTTGTGATGATAAAAAATATCGATCTAATCATAGTAGTATCAACCAGATACACTATTGTACTTGGTATTATTACAGTGGATGTCAGGTGGAGATCCACCCATGGTGTTCGTTCACATTCTGACGCCGGTGAGCTATTGTATCCTGCTATGGTGTGTTGTGAAGCATGTTTAGCTATTCCTCGTCCTCCAGTGATAGAAAGAAACGTACTTTACTCGTCGCCATGAAGGCAAGGATTAGTGATTTAGAAGTAGCTGAAACGCTGCCGACTGCAGATGGATGTTAGCTGCTAGCTAGCTAGCCATGTCTTAAAGCCCCTTTTCCTGAGTGCGTTTCAGTGTTTTAGCCTCATTTGTATCGTTAGTTTTTAAGCCAAAATGCGTCAATTGGGAAACGTTTGGGGAGATTTGGACAAGGCGGGGGGGGGAACCAAACTTCACACAGGTACCAAACCTGGTTCCATAACGGCACTGACCGGTTCCAATGTAAGCCTGGCAAAAAAAAAAAACAAAAAAAAAAATAGTATCGCATCTTCAATTCAGTGCTGAAAAAGCACACTTACCAACCTGAGACAACCTAATTAGAAAAAACGTTTTTGTTCTCACTTTTCAACAAAGCACGCTAAACTGTTGACTATTAATGATCAATTATTTCATCGTTTTTTTGTCCTTTGTTTCCATTCAGCAAACAAATAGAACTGTTAGTTTGGCTTTGTGCAGATGTTGTTGTGGTTTAAGTGGACACACAAAGACTATCAACACTTCAGCTTATGACAATTAATTGAAAAAATACATTTATAAAGCTAGAGGTGGGTACAGTTCACATTTGAACCAATACAGTGCCAATTCCCCGTAGCTTACCTGAGAATCGATACCGATACACAATTTTCAGTACTTTCGTGTGTTAATAAATGTTAATTGCTTAATAATAAAACACATTTTTAATGTTCACATTTAAAAATGAGATCATTATGACAACTGCTGTCCAGTTGTTTTCTGTCTCATTTGCAATGCTGTGGCACTTCCAAGACATTCGATGGCAGTACTACATTGGGTATTTTTGGTACGTTGTCTAACTAGGAAGTAACTCTTTCCAGGAAGCTAAATGTGTTATGTTGCGCCCTACAAAGTGTTTTTACTGTAACTATTACACACCAGATTTTTGATTGTAACATGCATCTTAGTTGTTTTCATTACCAAATTTGGAGGGGTTGAAATAGACATGTAAAATTGCTAATGCTAATGGTACCCTGTCGATAGCTAACCCAATGTAAATTTAGCATCCAGCTTTAGTAGAGTCTTACTTGACGTGCAAGCGTTTCCTACCAAGTATATTTGTTTTGTTGGCGTTGAAAATTACAACATTTATTACGAGTGCTGCTTGAGGGATTGTTTACTTGATCTGGTCTTTAGTCTGCAACCGGAGGTGACAACAATGGTATCAAGACATGGCACTGTCTCATTTTACGTGAATCGACACCCTTTAGTGGCGAATTAATGAATTTGGTGTTTAGTAAGGTTCAGTACCCATCCCTAATTGAAGCTAACCATTTTGTCCGGTAGTGTACATGATACTGTTTAGACCAGTGTTTAACTATATTGTTGGGCTGTGAGCACTCGCTAGATCAGAGGTAGGGAACCTATGGCCCGGGAGCTAGATGTGGCTCTTTTGATGACTGCATCTGGCTCTCGGATAAATCTTAGCTGACATTGCTTAATATGATAAGTCATGAATGATTCCACTTGTAATCACAGTGTTAAAAATAATGTTCAAAATATAAAACATTCACATGCATTTTTAATCCATTCATCTGTTTTCTACCGCACCCGTTCAAGAATTTGCGTTAATGGTAAGAAGTTATTTATTTATTCTTGGTTAGTGTGGGGCTTGCCCTCCTGGGGTTTGTCAGACCACCAAGGACCAACGTGAGAGCCTGTTTCAGGGTTACAATATTGTTTTATTTTTCAATAAGCCTCTCAGTTGCTTTCCAGCAATTGTATTTTTCTCTTTCGTTTTCGCTCGCGCTCTGGCTCCAGCCCCAACCCCATCTCTCCTCCTGGCTGCTGCTTATAACAGAGCAACAGGTGATTAGATAACAAGGCCCAGGTGGGCCATCTACGCACCTGTCGCTGATTTCGAGGCCGGTCCTGGCACACCCCAGTTTGCTGCAGGCCAGCAGGCCACGCCCCTTCCACAGTTAGCTCGAGAATAACAATGTTATTACAAAGAATAAGAGACCTATTATACACTAAAAATGTTGGTCTTAAAAATGCACGCGTTTAGTTTTGTTCAGTGTAAAAAAAAAATAATAATTATATGGCTCTTACGGAAATACATTTTAAAATATTTGGCTTTTTGGCTCTCTCCGCGAAAAAGGTTCCCGACCCCTGCGCTAGATGGTCACCAAAAAGTATGTTTCTCAGCTGCTGGACTGCAGCGGTACTCAGTTGTAATACACTTTTCTACCACTGGGGGCAGTGATGACAATAGCAAACAAACAGAAGACGTCTGGAGCTAAAGACACAGAAGTTTCTAAAGCGCAAAAAATATGACTACATTTTATTTAAGAAACTTATTTTTATGACTCCTTTGTTTTGCAGTATTTTGGATTAGTTTTTATTTTGTAATCAGCCTTGATACTAATATTTGTGACAGATATCGTTTCACATAGTCTATCCTGTTAAACAGTAAGCAGGTTTGATATCATTATTGAATATGACTAAAATCAAGATTTAGAGGTAATATTTGAGTGGGCCCTGGGCCGCCCTGTAGTGCAAAAGTTGGGCCCTAAGGTTAAAAAGGTTGAGAAGCCCTATTTCAGACATTGTCGCAGGATTTAAGTCTTACAGAATACCAATGGACCTCAAACACTTCCCTGCGGAACACCACTTAAGATCTTAATCAAGTTCTGTACACTTTCAGCTCGTGCTAGCGTTCCCTCACATGAAGAACAAGTTGAAGGTCCGGAGAAAGAGGAAGTGACAACCAAGCAAGAAACCAAAGAAGATCCTTACTTAAAATCACCTGGAAGTCCTTCTGAAAAACCAGAAGTGAAAACGGAATCCTTGGTCGAAGAAGAAGACCCGAATGGTCAGTCCGGGGGAAACCCACGCAGCAGCGGTGGTGTCCTCAGGTCGCCTCCATCTTCATCCTTGGGCCGCCATGCCAGGGGCTCGCTGAGGTCTTCCTGTGAGGGGAGCGTGGGGGGGCTCACGTCTTCTCACGGGGGCCTGTCATCGTCGTGCTCTACCGTCATGGCCACGGACGAGCAACTGATGTTAAACCTGGTGAAGACGGAGGTTAGTAAGACCTCAGAACTCATGAAGGTCGCTTGTCCGCCTCGGTTTCTTCTGCTCCGAACTTCAACCATTCGGAATCATTTCTTTACATTCCCCTGCAGTGGATACTAACATGAATATTTATATGATATTTATGCTATCTGTTAAGAGAGCTGGCGATTAGCGCTTTAGTTGCCATTTCGTGCCGGATGGATCTAGCTGCCAGTTGATAATTAACACTCTGGTGGCCAGTTAGCAATTAGCATACTAATAGCTAGTTAACAGTTAGTCAGTTTCTAGCTAGCGACTAGCGCGCTAGTGGCCATCTAGCAATTAACGCCCTTGCTGCTAGCTAGCGCTTAGCTGACTCGTTGCCAGTTAGCGAAATAGCACTAGTTGCTAGCTAACGCATAGCAGATTCGTTGCCAGTTAGCAAAATAGCACTAGTTGCTAGTAGTTAAGGCATTAGT
This sequence comes from Nerophis ophidion, assembly GCF_033978795.1. Classification (NCBI taxonomy): domain Eukaryota; kingdom Metazoa; phylum Chordata; class Actinopteri; order Syngnathiformes; family Syngnathidae; genus Nerophis; species Nerophis ophidion. The sequence continues at coordinate 20,013,629 of NC_084629.1, forward strand.
TGCCACCTAGCGATTAGCCGCCCTAATTGCCAGCTGATGATTAGCATGCTGGTGGCCAGCTAGCAAATAGTGTACTAACTAATTAGCGTACTATTTGCCAGCTATATGTGAATGTTAGTTGCTAGGTAGAAATTAGCATGCTAGTTGCCACCTAGCAATTTGATTGATTGATTGATACTTTTATTAGTAGATTGCACAGTACAGTACATATTCCGTACAATTGACCACTAAATGGTAACACCCGAATAAGTTTTTCAACTTGTTTAAGTCGGGGTCCACGTTAATCAATTCATGGTACAAATATATACTATCAACATAATACAGTCATCACACAAGTTAATCATCATAGTATGTACATTGAATTATTTACATTATTTACAATCCGGGGGGTGGGATGAGGAGCTTTGGTTGATATCAGAACTTCAGTCATCAACAATTGCATCAACAGAGAAATGTGGACATTGAAACAGTGTAGGTCTTACTTAGTAGGATATGTACAGCCAGCAGAGAACATAGTGAGTTCACATAGCATAAGAACAAGTATATACATTAGAAGTACATTTGAGTTGTTTATAATCGGGGAGATGGGATGTGAATGGAGGATGGTATTAGTAATTAACGACCCTATTTATTATCTAGCAATTAGCTTACTAATTTCCAGGTAGCGATTAGCACACTAGTTTCCCCCTAGCGATTAGAGGACCTAGATGCCAGCTGCAATTAGCACGCTAATGGCCAGCTAGCACCTAATGTATAAATTGACAGCTAGAAATTAAAACTTTTGTTTCTCGCTAGCGATTAGCACGCTAGTTGCCACATAGAGATTACAGCCTTATTTGATAGGTATCAATTAGCATACTAGCTGACAGCTAGTGATCAATGCACTTGTTGCCACCTTGCGATTAGCACGCTAGTGGCCCACAAGAAAATAATGTAATAAATACCACCTAGTGATTCGAGTAACCGACTGCCAGCTAGCAGTTAGCATGCTTTGCCACCTAGTGATTACTTGCCTAATTTGCCAGCTAGCAATTAGCCTACTGGTTGGCGGGTAGCAATTAGCACATTAGTTGCCACGTAGCAATTTCCGTACTGGTTGCCAGATGCGATTAGCACACGAGTGGCCAGCCAGTAATAAGCGATAAGCGGATTTAGCTGCAAACTGGAGATGAACACGCTTGTGACCCGTTAGTAATTAGCGTATTATCTGCCAGCTAGCAATTATCAAGCTTGTTGCCCTGCCATTTATTAGCTTCGCTATGATGTATTATTGGAATATCGCACCATTGCACAAAAACAGTAGTAAGATATTCCAGTTTGGGAGTTTGTGGCCCGGAAAACGAAGACCCGTGAGTAAGATTATAGTCGAGACTGACCTGCCAGTTTTTTTTAACGGTGTACTCTGGGATTTCCACCCGAAATACCGGAATATTTTGACAGCCGAATAATTATATCAGCACAACCCACGGGTGTCAAACTTGTTTTCATTGAGGGCCACACCGCAGTCATGGCTGCCATTAGATGGCCACTTGCAACAGTAAATAATTAGTTTGCCTATGAATTTAAATATATATATATTTTTTTACAAGAGTACAATAAATCTGGATTTGACCAGTTTTTGTAAAGAAAAAAAATGGCAGCTTGGTTGCCAGACTTTTATTGTAAACTATATGGTGTGGTTTTTTTTATTTTTACAACATATTACTGTAAATATAAATACAACTGGGCAGCACGGTGTAACAGGGGTTACTGCATGTGCCTCACAATACGAAGGTCCTGAGTTCAATCCCAGGTTCAGAATCTTTCTGTGTGGAGTTTGCATGTTCTCCCCGCGACTGCGTAGACTCCCTCTGGGTACTCCGGCTTCCTCCCACCTCCAAAAACCTGCACCTGGGGATAGGTTTGGTCACGACTTGAACAGGACTCTGGACACAGATGCAGGAGTTTGAAAACAAATATTTATTCGAACAAGGGAAAGGGTCCAAAAGGGGAGAAACTTAACAGGCTATCAAAAGCTGTTCTTACCTAACCTAAAAACTAACAAAATCTCAATGAACTCAAAACACTCCAGCGGCGGAGGGAAAAAAGTTGCAAAGAGAACAATATGCAAAAAATGACAAAAAGCGCTCCAAGGGAGGCAATGTTAAGCAACTAATCTTACCTGACAAAAAGGGTAGATAGAACGTAGCAATGGCTGTGAACATGGATCGCTGGAGGTACGCACATGAAGTAACGAGACACTCTGGCACAAGACAAGAAGAGGACGAGACATTTATACACATGAGGGAGTGTGACACAGGTGGGCACAATCAGGCAATCAGGAGTGACGTCAGACCAGTGAAACAGGAGGAAGGGCAAGTGATCTGAAACGAGAGGGAGACTTAACCTTTCAAAATAAAACAGGAAATGATAAGACATGACACCAGACGAAAACCAAACAAGACTTCACTCAGGTTTGACAAGTATATTGGCAACACTAAATTGGCCCCAGTGTGTGAATGTGAGTGTGAATGTTGTCTGTGTTGGCCCTGACCCCAAAAGGGACAAGCGGTAGAAAATGGATGGATGAATAGAAATACAACTCAACTGCTAGTTTTTTACCATAATAAAATGTGGTACAATAAAATCATCCACCGTTGATTTTACAGTAAAAACAAACAAACAAAAACTGAAAGCTCAGTCGACAGAATTTTACTGTAAAAAAACCCACATTTTTTTCAACTTACAGTAACATACCGTGAACAAAAAACTCCCTAAATTTTACAGTAAAATCTATTGGTCATTTTTAAAGTGTAAAATGTCATTGATAAATTATTTGATGGATAAGACAAGGAAAATATTTAAGTATTCATTTGGATTTTCACACAAAAACTTAGATAATTTAATAATTGTTGCAATATTGGAGACTAGATAAAAAACCCTAATATTTTTAGGAAGAAAATAAGTAAAGAAAGAAAATAGAAGGTATTTTATTGGCACATATTTCCAGACTTTTGCGGGCCTTACAAAATGACATGGAGGGACAGATCTGGGCCTTGAGTTTGACACCTGTGGCATAACCTGATCGTATGGCCGCATATCAAGTGTTACAGTGGGCATGGTAGACAGACTTGAGGAATGCCAGCAGTGTTGCTAAACGTCTAAAGAACTTGTTCACGTCTTTCAGGCCTCCAGAAGGAACCAGGAGCAGGAAGAGGAGGCCTGTCGTTTGGCCGACAAGGCTGAGGGACGGAAACGAGAGGCGGAGAGGAGGGCTAGGGAGCGAAAGGAGGAAGAGAGGAAGCAGCAGGAAGAGAGGAAGCAGCAGGAGGAGAGGAATCGAACGCAAGACAGGATGAGGGGGGAGCTGGAGGACGAGAGGAGGAAGAGGGCGGAAAATCTCAGGTCTGGTATTTTAAATAAATCATATTCCAAGGATTCATGAAGATGTGGCCGCCTACAGACTAAGGAGGCTGGCAGAGGAGGAGGAGAGGAAGCGTGGCAAGGAGGAGGAGCAACAACGAGGCAGGCGGGAGGAAGCGGAGCGACAGAGGATGAGGAGGCAGCAGGAGGAGCGCAGGCGGCAGATGGAGCAATTGCAGAAGATGAGAGAGGAGGAGGAAGAAAAGAGGAAAGGTGAGAGGAGGGGCCCATGTTTTTGCACAAGTTTTGTCCGGACAACAATATTTTGGGACTGTTACGGTTATTAAAATTATTTTGATACATTTATAAACAAAGGGGATAACAAAAATTGCATTATTGGCTTTATTTAAACAAATATTACAGTAAATTACACTAAAATGGAAAACATACAAGACAACTTGTTTTTTAGTAGTAAAGAAACAAATACTCCTAATTAGTCTGCTGACGTATGCAGTAACATATTGTGTTATTTATTATTCTATTATTTTGTAAAAATTAAGGACAAGTGGTAAAAAATGAATTACTAATCGATTTGATAATTTACTGTTAATATCTGTTTATTTTCTGTTATAACATGTTCTATCTACACTTATGTTAAAATGCAATAATCACTCATTCTTCTGTTGTTTAGATGCTTTACATTAGTTTTGGATGATACCAAAAATATGGGTATTGATCCGATACCAAGTAGTTACAGGATCATACATTGGTCATATTCAAAGTCCTAATGTGTCCAGGGACATATTTACTGAGTTTACAAACATAATATAAATTTGAAAAAAATGAAAAAAGATCTGATGCCAATAATAGACGTAACCATACTAGTATCGACTAGATACGCACCTGTACTTGGTATCATTACAGTGGATGTTAGGTGTAGATCCACCAATGGTGTTTGTTTACATTGTGACACAGGTGAGCTACGGTGTGTAGTGAAGCATGTTTAGCTATTTTTCGTCCTGCATTGATAAAGAGACCTGTAAGAAACTTACTTTATCTGTCGCCTTAGATGCGAGGATTAGTGATTTAGAAGTAGCTAAAACACTGCAGATAGATGTTAGCTGCTAGCTAGGTAGCCATGTCTTAAAGCAGTGGTTCTCAAATGGGGGTACGCATACCCCGGGGGTACTTGAAGGTATGCCAAGGGGTACGTGAGATTTTTTTAGAATATTCTAAAAGTAGCAACAATTCAAAAATCCTTTATAAATATATTTATTCAATAATACTTCAACAAAATATGAATGTAAGTTCATAAACTGTGAAAACAAATACAACAATGCAATATTCAGTGTTGACAGCTAGATTTTTTGTGGACATGTTCCATAAATATTGATGTTAAAGATTTCTTTGTTTGTGAAGAAATGTTTAGAATTAAGTTCATGAATCGAAATGGATCTCTATTACAATCCCCAAAGAGGGCACTTTAAGTTGATGATTACTTCTATGTGTAAAAATATTTATTTATAATTGAATCACTTGTTTATTTTTCAACAAGTTTTTTGTTATTTTTACATCTTTTTTTCCAAATAGTTCAAAAACGATCACTACAAATGAGCAATATTTTGCACTGTCATACAATGTATTAAATCAGAAACTGATGACAGTGCTGTATTTCACTTCTTTATCTCTTTTTTGCAACCAAAAATGCTTTGCTCTGATTAGGAGGTACTAAAAAAAAAATGTTCACAGGGGGTACATCACTGAAAAAAATGTTGAGAACCACTGTCTTAAAGCACTCTTCCTGAGGGTGTTTCAGTGTTATAACTTCACCTTTATCTTTAGTTTTAAGACCAAAATGCGTCCATTCTCCCTTTTCTGTCTACACACTGTGTCTGCTTGTAAGTACTCCGTGTGTGTGCGCTACCAAACATGCTTGTAAACCACCAATGACACGATGTGACGACAACAGGAGCGCGGGGGCGGGGCGGACCAGTACTTTTCAGAGGCGGTATAGTACCGAATATGATTCTTTAGTATCGCGGCACCATACTAGTACAGGTATACCGTACAACCCTAGTTTGCACTGTCTCTGGGGCCTGCTATGACATGTTGTGATGAATCGTTCAACATCCTAGTCCTCACCTCAAATACAATGGTCCCGGCGGAGAAGGAGCGCTCGCACCTGCAGGAGGCGGGCGACAGCAGGAGAGCAGAGTGTCAGAGGAACGAGGAACAGGAGCCCCAGAAGGACGACGAAACCTGGAAGGCCAAAGAGGCGTCCAGGCTGGAGGCAGAGCTACTTGCCAGGTTAAAAAAAAAATGGAATGACAGTAGTTGCACTTATTCATGCTGTTGTACCTCCATGCAGGGAGGTGGCGCTGTTGCAGCAGCAGATGGCCTTCAAAAGGAGTGTGGCGGTAGAGACTGAGAGAATGCAACACAGCCAGGACATCTCCAGGCCTTGGGTCTACTCCTACTTCACCTTGCTGCAGCTGGTGGACCTCGACCCGGCCCACACTGACACCTCCTGAGATAGCAGCACTTGTTATGACCTTTACATAAAATCAATCAGTTTGGAGGAGAAAGTATGAAAGTTGATTTAGGTCTTTGTTACAAAAAAATGTATGTTGCCGCAAATCTTGCGAACTGAATTTTTTACATCAAAATTTGTGTGTAGAAATCCAGTGCCAAAATGTTTGCACCTTCAAAACTCACCTCATGAGCTGGTTCTGAGACAGCATCCTTTGCTTCAGAGCAGTTTTTAATATAGTTTTAGTCAGTCCGTTGACTAAAATGTATTTTAGTTTAGGTCGTATTTTAGTCATTTATATTGATTTAGTTTTAGTTGACTAGTTTCCTTATAATTTAAATGTTTAATTACAGTACTGTACAGTAATTACAAAATGTTTTGTCAAATATAGTGCACTTTAATCGATGTCCTTGGCACACTTTTCAGTTAATTGAACAACTTGAAAAGCCAAAAGACCAGATTTATCATATTTCAAACTAACACACAAAATGCATGCATATATATATATATATATATTATATATATATATTATATATATATATATATTATATATATATATATATATATATATATATATATACACAGTGAGGAAAATAAGTATTTGAACACCCTGCTATTTTGCAAGTTCTCCCACTTAGAAATCATAGAGGGGTCTGAAATTTTCACGGTAGGTGCATGTCCACTGTATGAGAGATAACCAAAAAGAGAAATCCAGAAATCACAATCTATGATTTTTTTAACAATTTATCTGTGTGATACAGCTGAAAATAAGTATTTGACCACCAACATTAATATTTGGTAGAGTAGCCTTTGTTTGCAATTACAGAGGTCAAACGTTTCCTGTAGTTCTTCACCAGGTTTGCACAGACTGCAGGAGGGATTTTCGCCCACTCCTCCACACAGATCTTCTCTAGATCAGTCAGGTTTTCTGGGCTGTCGCTGAGTAACAGACTTTCAGCTCCATCCAAAGATTTTCAATTGGATTTAGGTCTGGAGACTGGCTAGGCCACTCCAGAACCTTGATATGGTTCTTACGAAGCCACTTCTTGGTTTTCCTGGCTGTGTGCTTTGGATCATTGACATGTTGGAAGATCCAGCCACGACTCATCTTCAATGATCTGACTGAGGGAAGGAGGTTTTTGGCCAAAATTTCACAATACACAGCTGCAGTCATCCTCTCCTTAATACAGTACAGTCGCCTTGTCCTATGAGCACAAAAACACCCCAAAGCAAGATGCTACCACCCCCATTCTTCACAGTAGGAATGGTGTTCTTGCATGGGATGGTACGCATCATTCTTCTTCCTCCAAACAAGCATAGTGGAATTATGACCAAAAAGGTCAATTTTGGTCTCATCTGTCCTCAAAACTTTCTCCCATGACTCCTCTGGATCATCCAAATGGTCATTGGCAAACTTAAGACGGGCCTTAACATGTGCCGGTTTAAGCAGGGGAACCTTCCGTGCCATGCATGATTTCAAACCATGACGTCTTAGTGTATTACCAACAGTGACCATGGAAACAGTGGTCCCAGCTCTTTTCAAGTCATTGACAAAGTCCTGCCGTGTAGTCCTGGGCTGATTCCTCACCTTTCTTAGCATCATTGAGACACCACCAGGTGATATCTTGCATGGGGCTCCACTACGATTGAGATTGACCGCCATGTTTAGCTTCTTCCATTTTCTAATGATTGCTCCAACAGTGGACCTTTTTTCATCAAGCTGCTTGGCAATTTCTCCAGAGCCCTTTCCATCCTTGTGGAGTTGGACAATTCTGTCTCTGGTGTCTTTGGACAGCTCTTCGCTCTTAGCCATGCTGGATGTTTGGGTCTTACTGATTGTAGGGGCTGGACAGGTGTCTTTATGCAGCTAGCGACCTCACACAGGTGCATCTGATTCAGGATAATACAGTGGAGTGGAGGAGGACTTTTAAAGGCGGACTAACAGGTATTTGAGGGTCCCAATTTTAGCTGATAGACAGGTGTTGAAATACTTATTTTCAGCTGTATCACACGAATAAATTGTTAAAGAATCATAGATTGTGATTTCTGGATTTTTCTTTTTAGGTTATTTCTCATACAGTTGACATGCACCTACCGTGGAAATTTCAGACCCCTCCATGATTTCTAAGTGGGAGAACTTGCAAAATAGCATGTTGTTCAAATACTTATTTTCTTGACTGTATATATATATATATATATATATATATATATATATATATATATATATATATATATATATATATCCATCCATCCATTGTCTACCGCTTATTCCCTTTCGGGGTCGCGGGGGGGGGCTGGCGCCTATCTCAGCTACAATCGGGCGGAAGGCGGGGTACACCCTGGACAAGTCGCCACCTCATCACAGGGCCAACACAGATAGACAGACAACATTCACACTCACATTCACACACTAGGGCCAATTTAGTGTATATATATATATTAGTTTGTGAATGTGAGTGTAAATGTCGTCCGCCTATCTGTGTTGGCCCTGCAATGAGGTGGCGACTCGTACAGAGTGTACGCCGCCTTCCGCCTGAATGTAGCTGAGATAGGCTCGAGCGCCACTCGCGACCCTGAAGGGAATAAGCGGTAGAAAATGGATGGATATATATATATATATATACATATATGTATATATATATATATACATATATATATATATATATATATATATATATATATACACATACATACAGTACAAGCTAAAATTTTGGACACACTTTCTCATTCAATGTGTTTTCTTTATTTTCATAACTATTTACATTGTATATTGTCACTGAAGGCATCAAAATTATGAATTTATATAAGCATCTATATATGTATATCTATATAGGTAAAAAATTATATATATATACATATGTATATATATAGAGAGAGAGAGAGAAATACATATATACACATATATCGATATATATGTATCTACATATGTAACAATATATATCTCGATGTATGTATCTATATATACTTATATAGATACATATATACATATATGTATGTACATATACGTATACTGTATATAGACATACATAGATACCCCGCCTTCCGCCCGAATACAACTGAGATAGGCTCCAGCACCACTTGCGACCCCAAAAGGGACAAGTGTTAAAAAATGGATGGATGGATAGATATACATATATAGATACATACATGTACATATATATAGGTATCCAAATATACATACATATATACATATTTCTGTCTGTGCATAAAAAATATAAATCTGGGCTTTTGGGTTGTCAAGTTGTGCAATTAACTGAACAGTGTGCCGAGGACATCCATTACCTATATCTTGCCTATTAAATTGGCGGACAAGTGAAGTGAATTATATTTATATAGCGCTTTTTCTTTAGTGACTCAAAGCGCTTCACATAGTGAAACCCATTATCTATTTTTTTTTACATTTAAACCAGTGTGGGTGGCACTGGGAGCAGGTGGGTAAAGTGGCTTGCCCAAGGAACAACGGCAGTGACTAGGATGGCGGAAGCGGGGATCGAACCTGCAACCCTTAAGTTGCTGGCACGGTCACTCTACCAACCGAGCTATACCGCCCCCATGAACAAGCTCGTTCATGGTGTTCAACAAAAGTAGTGGTCGAGTAAGCAGTCTTGCTCCCGCCCTACTGTCTTCAACAGTAAGAGCAATTCAGTACAGTATGAGTAATTTTAAAATATTAGTTTTGGCAAACCCACTGTTGAGAAATTCAAATTGTGGTTATTGTGACCAAAATCATTAGTTTTCTTTATTATTGTGGTATTATTGAATGTGCTTCACTTTTGAACAAGTAATATATATATTTTGCACATAACTGAGATATATAGACGCATGGGAAAACCATTACTTTGTATGTCTTGTGTTTCTTGCTTCATTGATAGTGTTTTGGTCATAGTATTTGATCTGTATTAATCGCTAAGTTTGTATTGTTTAACATGTTGGGTTGTACTCTTGCACTTAAACGTGTATTTAAATGAAAAGTGCGTGACAAAGAAAATCTATTAGTATTTCTGGCAAGCCGCTGTGTCCTACTCTGTCAGCGGTCCTCGAACGCACCATCTTCTGAGATATCAATTATTATAATTGAGCACAGCAAGTAAAATCGATGTACACAATCGAATATCTTATTTGCTCAGACAGTAATGTTTTGTATAAGTCTAAATCGGGGTATGTTGTTTCTTAGTGTGAAAACACGTTGACTTTGTCATGTTAGCATTTAAGCTAGCGATCAGGCACGGCCCGTCCCTGAGTTTATCAAAGTGCAGTTATACATCTCTGTTTTTAGATCAATTTAATTCAAAGGGTTATTACCAACATTGGGGAACTTTGCTGCGGTTATAATTACTACCTTGTATTGTTATGTTCCTCCAATAGAGTCGTGTTTGCCCAGTACAGAGTCCAAACACCTTGCCTTGCAAAGACAGTGGTTCTGATTGGACCCCTTGCTGATTTATCCCCGCCCCTCACCCAAATGCAACTGTGATTGGATAACTAATTACAACTTAAAAAAATAACTGCCGGAAGTGAAACTTGGGTACATTTTTACACAGTCAATTTTAAAACACTGAATTTTGACCAAAAAAAAGTTGAACACACGAATGTTGCTCACACGTTTTTAAAAAGGAAATTGTCAGCATATTTTTATTAACAAAATGCTAAAAAAAAAAAAAAAAAAAGCATTTTGTGTGAGCCGAGTGGCCCACTTTTGACTTTAGACTTCCTTTTTATTGACATTCAAATTTTAACTTTACAGTACAGATAAGAACGAAATTACGTTGCATTAGTTCATGGTAGTGCAAGATAGAAGAGCAATAGGTTGCAGATATAAATAAATTGATTACTGTACAGATAAATATATTGCACTTTTGCATATGCATTCACGTTTATGGATGTATGTTAAATTGTCTTTATATTCTAGCGAGTTAATCCATTTTGGGGGTTGAATTGAGGGGATGATGTGTTCAAGAGTCTTGTGGCCTGAGGGAAGAAGCTGTTAAAGAACCTGGAGGTTCTGCTACGCAGGCTGCGGAACCTCTTTCTAGAGTCCAGCAGTGAAAACAGTCCTTGGTGGGGTTGAGAGGAGTCTCTGCTGATTTTCTGAGCCCTGGTCAGGCAGCGGCTTTTTGCAATCTCCTGGATAGGAGGAAAAGGAGTCCTGATCTTTCCCGCCGTACTCTCCAATTTCTGCAGAGACTTCCAGTCTGAGGCACTACAGGCTCCAGTCCAGACAGAAATGCAGTTGGTCAGTAAGCTCTCTATAGTACTTGCCTAAGTAGGATGTGGTGAGAACGAAGGGAGGGAGCTGTGCTCTTTTCATCCGACGCAAAAATTTCATGCGGTGTGGAGCTCTTTTTACAAGAGGGACCAGGTCACTGTGTAGTGACCAGGTCATATCGTCAGTTATCTGCACCCCCAGGAACTTGGTGCTGCTTACAATCTCCACTGCTGTGGCGTTGAAAAAAAGAGTGGAGCATGGCTTGACTGCTGCCTCCTGAAGTCGACGATGATCTCCTTGGTCTTGTCGACAATGTTTTCCTTTGTCTTGTCGACGGTCGACCAGGTTGTTGTTTCTGCACCAGTCAACCAGATGTTTCACCTCCTCCCTGTAAGGCAGTGGTTCTTAACCTTGTTGGAGGTACCGAACCCCACTAGTTTTATATGCGCATTCACCGAACCCTTCTTTAGTAAAAAATAGAATGGTTTTTTTTTTCAAATTAAAGAAAAAGTCATGTTTTTTACTGGTGCACAAAATGAACCGTGGCTATTTTTTGTTCAAAGAACAAAACCAACACAGTGGATGAACTCACAACAAATTACACTCCTTACACACATTACCATGAATTGATTAACGTGGACCCCGACTTAAAGTCCTACTGAAACCCACTACTACCGACCACGCAGTCCAATAGTTTATATATCAATGATGAAATATTAACATTGCAACACGTGCCAATACGGCCGGTTTAGTTTACTAAATTGCAATTTTAAATTTCCCGCGGAGTTTCCTGTTGAAAACGTCGCGGAATGATGACGCGTGTTTGTGACGTTATTGGTTGGAGGGGACATATTAGCTCAGCACCACTTACGGCTAAAAGTCGTCTCTTTTCATCGCATAATTACACAGTATTTTGGACATCTATGTTGCTGAATCTTTTGCAATTTGTTCAATTAATAATGGAAACCCTAACCAAATAAGAGTGCTGTTGGTGGATTGCAGCTGCCTTTAGCACCGAAACACAGCCGGTGTTTCTTTGTTTGTTGTGAAGCTTTAACACAGAGCGGTCAAGCGAATATGTTTCTCTACTTCAACCAGCAAGGTTTTGGATGGGAAAATTGTGATATTAAGTTGACTCTTACCAGAGACTTCAGTGGATTACGCGGCCTCATCCTGCAGCTCAAAAAGGCAGCTGTGATCTTGGCTCCTCGGCTTCTCTCAGAGACACTGGCGTTCACCGCAGCCATCCAACTTTCAGGTATGACTTTACAATCTCACTAAAATACTATTAACACAATAAGCATATAATGGATTTTCCAGAATTATCCTAGTAAATGTGTCTAATTACATCTGAAACTCTCCCACTGCCGCCGCCTGGAGACGTCACTTTTTCTTTTCTTTTTTTTTTTTTATTGCTCCAGTCTAACTTTCCTCATCTACGAATCTTTCATCCTCACTCAAATTAATGGGGAAATCGTTGCTTTCTCGGTCCGAATTGCTCTTACTGCTGGTTAGTTCACATTATAAACAATGTGAGGATGTGAGGAGCCCTCACACCAGTGACGTCACGCGCACATCATCTGCTACTTCCGGTACAGGCAAGGCATTTTATTAGCGACCAAAAGTTGCGAACTTTATCGTCGATGTTCTCTACTAAATCCTTTCAGCAAAAATATAGCAATATTACGAAATGATCAAGTATGACACATAGAATGGACCTGCTATCCCCGTTTGAATAAGAAAATCTCATTTCAGTAGGCCTTTAAACAAGTTCAAAAACGTATTCGGGTATTACCATTTAGTGGTCAATCGTACGGAATATTGTGTAAACTGTAGTACATCCATCCATCCATTTGCTACCGCTTATTCCCTTTGGGGTTGCAGGGGGCGCTGGTGCCTATCTCAGCTACAATTTGGCGAAAGGCGGGGTACACCCTGGACAAGTTGCCCCCTCATTGCAGGTAAACTGTACTGTTTCATATAATGTATTCTCTTACTTTGCAATCTGCTTGTAAAAGTTTCAATCGATCAATAAAACAACCTGCAAATAAGATGGAAAATTAGAGGGAACATTGTTTGGGGGTATCCATAATACGCCGATAGGGAGAAGTTTTTATTTACACGATAAGTCAGATGTGTCTTTACCTCCGTGACGGAGACTCCGCCGAACCCCTAGGGTTCGATCGAACCCAGGTTAAAAACCACTGCTGTAAGGTAAGCAAAAGTGGCGCTGCGGGAAGAAGTTTTAAGAAATTGCTATATTTTCTTTGATTGTGACGTTTATTATTTCCAAAATGTTTTTTATAAGAAATGTATTTTCTTCTCACACATTTTTTTGAATGGAATCGTGAGCATACATTGATGTAGAAAAATCAGTTCACAAAATGCAAACAAATAAAGTTCCCCAAAAAAACTTTCTAAATAAAAACACCAATTAACCGAAAAGCCTCATTTTAAAGGCCTACTGAAACCCACTACTACCGACCATGCAGTCTGATAGTTTATATATCAATGATGAAATCTTAACATTGTAACACATGCCAATACAGCCTTTTTAGTTTACTAAATTTAAATTTTAAATTTCCCGCTAAGTGTCGTGTTGAAAACGTCGCGGTATGATGACGCGCGCGTTTGATGTCACCGGTTGTAGCCGACATTATTTTCCAGCCTGATCCAAAAAATAAGTTGTCTGCTTTAATGGCATAATTACACAGTATTCTGGACATCTGTGTTGCTGAATCGTTTGCAATTTGTTCAATTAATAATGGAGAAGTCAAAGTAGAAAGATGGTGGGAAGCTTTAAGCCTTTAGCCACAAAAACACAGCCGGTGTTTCCTTTTTAAAAATTCCCGAAGATAAAGCTTTACTATGGATCAGAGTGGTCAAGCGAACATGGATCCCGACTACATGTCAACCGGCAGTTTTCGGTGAGAAAATTGTGGTAATAAGTCGCCTCTTACCGGTGACATCAGCGGAGCTTCCGTCCTGCTGCAGCTGCCGTGGCTTCCCTTAGAGACTCTGGCGTCAACACACCCGTGGCCACACCCCTCTGACTTTCAGGTACTATTTACTCTCACTAAAACACTAGCTGATAAGGGATTTTCCAGAATTATCCTAGTAAACGTGTCTAATAACATCTGAATCGCTCCCACTGCAATCGCCTTTTTTTTCATTTTTTTTCTAGTCCTTCACTCTAAATTTCCTCATCCACGAATCTTTCATCCTCACTCAAATTAATGGGGAAATCGTCGCTTTCCCGGTCCGAATAGCTCTAGCTGCTGCTGGCTTTGATTGTAAACAATGTGAGGATGTGAGGAGCCCTACAACCCCTGACGTCACGCGCACATCGTCTGCTACTTCCGGTAAAGGCAAGCTTTTTTATTATCGACCAAAAGCTGCGAACTTTACCGTCGATGTTCTCTACAAAATCCTTTCAGCAAAAATATGGCAATATGGCGAAATGATCAAGAATGAGACAGAATGGACCTGCTATCCCCGTTTAAATAAGAACATCTCATTTCAGTAGGCGTGTTATGGATTTGTTGTGATGCACCCTTTCCCCACGCGATGGCGTGCTGGACTCGTACGCATTGGCAACCACTTGTTTCCCAACAAAGAAGAAAGACCGGAAATCTCCCGAATACACACTACTGTAGAGAAAACGAAGAATTGTTTGGATTTGCCTCAAAAAAACAACTTTTGACCCCTGGGAATAATCCGTCACGATTGCTTGAAGGTGATGTTATCGCAACTTTCTTTTTCCTAACGTGTAATTTCACTATCGAATACATTTTAAACGTGCAGTCGGGCTCAACAAGCGAGGGTTGCCACAGAATGTCCGACATTTTCTTCCCAAGTACGTGTGAGGATAATATCATATAACTGTTTGTTTACGTTTGCATCAAACGTCCTTCGTGTTCGCTTGGCCTTAACGAGGAAAATCGGTGTGCGCAGCTGCTCTAAAGAGTACGGTAATTGTTATCGACGTATGCACACACGGTGTCATGTTAAATAGATATTTTTTCTCAGTCACCAGGCTAGAATTAATACCAAATAAAACGTCACTGCGCGTATGTCATCGTTGACAAATTGCTGTTACACAGAAAGACAATAGGTTCGCTTTACGTAAGTGTTGTCAATGTAACCAAAACCCGAACTTCCGGATTTCAAAACAAAAGGTTTCTTCAGGCTTTCTCTCATGTCTATTTTGATCTAAAACCTTTCACGTTGCCTATTGTTTATACTAATCATATGTATGATTGCAAGTCGTTGTAAACTAAAAGCGTAAAGTTATAAGAATGTTTTGCACAGGCTCTGTCGTTTTATTTTGGAACGTATATATCCTGTTTGTGGCTTTGCGATAAATGTACTAATCTGGGTTTTAATGGTCCTATATGTCAGTGGTTCTCAACCTTTTTTCAGTGATGTACCCCTGTGAACATTTTTTTTAATTCAAGTACCCCCTAGTCAGAGCAAAAACATTTTTGGTTGAAAAAAAGAGATAAAGAAGTAAAATACAGCACTATGTCATCAGTTTCTGATGTATTAAATTGAATAACAGTACAAAATATTGCTCATTTGTAGTGGTTTTCTGGAACTATTTGGAAAAAAAGATATAAAAGTGACTAAAAACTTGTTGAAAAATAAACAAGTGATTCAATTATAAATACAGATTTCTACACATAGAAGTAATCATCAACTTAAAGTGCCCTCTTTGGGAATTGTAATAGAGATCAGTCTGGATTCATGAACTTAATTCTAAACATTTCTTCACAAAAAAATAAATCTTTAACACCAATATTTATGGAACATGTCCACAAAATATTTAGCTGTCACCACTGAATTGTTGTATTTTTTTCCCCACAGTTTATGAACTTACAGTCATATTTTGTTGAAGTATTATTGAATAAATATATTTATAAAGGATTTTTGAATTGTTGCTATTTTTAGAATATTAAAAAAAACCTCACGTACCCCTTGGCATACCTTCAAGTACCCCCAGGGGTACACGTACCCCCATTTGAGAACCACTGCTATATGTTAACTACAATATGTACACCCACTTTGGCCCTTATGAAGCTAAGGTAACCAAATTATGCTGATAATAATAACAAACATTGTTTAACTAGTATACCTCAGAAATGAATACGATGATCTTTTTTTGTTGTGTAAATTGAACAGAAAAGTGAGTTTACCATTTTTGTGCCTCCAGGTCAAATCCTAAAGAGGTGCGATGGACATTGGCATTGCCGTCTCACTCATCCGGGGTCAGATGGGCGCGGTGGTGGAGCGGGCCGTCAACGTCGCCGTGGAGACGGTGCTGGCAGAGATGCTCAAAGTGGTGGGCGTGAAGTTCGAGGAGCTGAAGGCGCAGCTGGCGCACACGAGGCAGGACGTCGCGGCGCTGCAGCGGGAGAAGGCCCTGAAAGAGAAGGAGAACGACAACATCCGCGCCAAGCTGCGCTATACCGAGCTCAAGCTCAAGTACTACCGGCAGGGGGTGGAGGAGGAGCTGCAACACAGGGTCTCTGGCAGCTCAGCTCTGGTTCGCAACCTTCCGTCCAAACTCTCTCCGGGGCAGGGAGGAGGCGCTGGTGTCTTTTCTACCGGAGCTTCACCAACATGCTCTTCTCAGACCTTGACTGTTGATCTCGCAGCGAGCAGCATCCGAGGTAACGACTGTTTTGGTCCACTTGCATCGGGACACCAACCACAGGGTACAATTAAAGGCCTACTGAAACCCACTACTACCGACCACGCATTCTGATAGTTTATATATCAATGATGAAATATTAACATTGCAACACATACCAATACGGCTGGTTTAGTTTACTAAATTACAATTTAAAATTTCCCGCAGAGTTTCTTGTTGAAAACGGCGCGGAATGACGACGCGTATGACGACGCGTATGATGACGCGTGCGCGTGACGTCTTGGGTTGGAAGGGACATATTAACGCAGCGCCACTTGCGGCTAAAAGTCGTCTCTTTTCATCGCGCAATTACACAGTATTATTGACATCTGTGTTGCTGAATCTTTTGCAATTTGTTCAATTAATAATGGAGAAGTCAAAGTAGAAAGATGGAGGTGGGAAGCTTTAGTCTTTAGCCACACAAACACACGGTGTTTCCTTGTTTAAAATTCCCGGAGGTGAAGCTTTACTATGGATCAGAGCGGTCAAGCGAACGTGGCTCACGACTACATGTCGACCGGCAGTTTTCGGTGAGAAAATTGTGGAAATAAGTCGCCCCTTGCCGGAAATCAGCGGAGCTTCTGTTGTGCTGGAGCTGCCGTGACTAATTCCCTCAGTAACTGGCGTCAAGACACCCGTGGATACACCCCTCCGACTATCAGGTACTATTTAACTCACTAAAACACTAGCAACACAATAGAAAGATAAGGGATTTCCCAGAATTATCCTAGTAAATGTGTCTAAAAACATCTGAATTGCTCCCAATGCTATCACCTTTTTAAAAAAAAACTTTTTCTAGTCCGTGACTTACATTTCCTCATCCACAAATCTTTCATCCTCGCTCAAATTAATGGGGAAATTGTCACTTTCTCGGTCCGAATAGCTCTTGCTGCTGGAGGCTCACATGGTAAACAATGATAGGATGTTAGGAGCCCTACAACCAGTGACGTCACGCGCACATCTTCCGGTAAAGGCAAGGCTCTTTTATTAGCGACCAAAAGTTGCAAACTTTATCGTCGATGTTCTCTACTAAATCCTTTCAGCAAAAATATGGCAATATCGTGAAATGATCAAGTATGACACATAGAATGGACCAGCTATCCCCGTTTGAATAAGAAAATCTCATTTCAGTAGGTCTTTAAGTAAGAAGAACATGAAATTCATCCAGATGGTCCTAAACGGTAAACACAGTGGGCTACCAGGAGCTAGCAGCTACACAACAGCTTAGCACACAAGCTAGACATCTCTTAATCCATCCATTTTCTACCGCTTGTCCCTTACGGGGTTGCGGGGGGTGCTGGAGCCTATACTTAGTACTTAATTGAACAATATTGCAGTGTAATACAGCACATTTGTCAATATAAACAAGTATCAAATAATTATACTTATACATACAAAGTCTCCAAAGCAGAAGCATATTAGAAAGTATCCAGGAAAGAATGTGTCCGCATCATTCCACGTACTTCATCATGACCCCAATTTCATGACTTAGTGGTCACCAGAAGAAAAACAACAATTACCGCTCCACTTTGATTTAAAGACAATATATTGGGATATCAATTGAAAAAGTTGTATTACAACACTTTTAATTTTACTTACACATTCAAAGTCTCCAAGGCAGAAGCGTATTAAAAAGTATCAAGTGTGTCCGCATCATGTATCAAGTAACAGACGTGTCCGGATCATTCAACTAACTTCACCATGAGCTTATTTTCATGAATCATTGTGGCCACCAGGTGTCACAAAACAAGGAATTACCACTCCACTTTAATTTAAAGACAGCATAAGTCCATTTCAGCCGGTTAATAGTAAATAGGTGTTTCTCATACCTACAATTGTTCTCTATTTGACTCATTTCATGTGATCAATCCTTTGCTCACATTTCACACTTCAAAATAATAAAAGTATGTATGATTCCCGCTGATATCGTATCAGGCAATATACACGGCTCCATTATCGGTATCATATCGGAAGTGAAAAAGTCGTATTGGCACGCTTCTAATATTACTTAGACATACAAAGTCTCTATGGCAGAGGTGTATGAGAAAGTATACAGTAACCAACGTGTCCGCATCATTCAACTTGCTGCATCATTAGATTAACTTCACAAATTATTGTGGCCACTCGGCGTCGCCCCCCCAAAAAAAAAGTTTTACCACCCCGCTTCAACTTAAAGACTTCATGAGCCCATTTGGATGGAATATTAATTACCTTAGTGTTTCTCATGCCTACCATTGTTCTGTCTGGCTACCTTCACCCGAGCAAACCTTTTCCACGACACAAAATGATAAAATATGTACGATTCCTGCTGGTGTTGTAACAGATCGAAGGTTATTTTCAATGCCCCAATCCGAGGTGGAGATATTTGGGCACCTCGCGATTCGATAAGTATTTATTTAAAAATGATCACGTGCAACTTTTAAAAACAGTGCATTTGTAATAAGCTGTTGATCTAATTCCTATCACATTTATTAAATTAATGTGAATGTGTGCAAAACTGTAACATAAGTGCCCTACAATAAAGGTGCTGGTGGGATGACTCGGTCTGCGTTACTTTATTTACATTAAATACATTGATTTTCTAAAAATTCATCATGTCCCCGACCTCTACAAGTAAAATCAATATATCAAGTGGAAAAGTTGTATTGGGGCATTTGTAAAGTTACTTACACATACAAAGTCTCCAAGGCAGAAGTGTAATAAAATGTATCCAGTAACAAACGTGTCCGCATCATTCAATACACTGCATCAAGAGCTCAACATAATTGTTTGTTGTGGCCACTAGGTTTGCCCGAACATTATTTTAAATACCTCTCCACTTCAACTTAAAGGCACTATAAGTCCATTTTAGCTTGTTAATGGTAAATACCGAGTGTTTAGTTATACCCACCTTCTTCATCAAGTGAAGAAGTTGTATTGGGACATTTGTAATATTAATCTCTAAGGCAGAAGTGTTGTAGAAAGTATTAAGGAACAAACGTGTCCGCATCATTAGATATACTGCATCAAGAGCTCAACCCACGGTAATTGTTTATTGTGGCCATGAGGTTCGTCAAAACAAAAAGAAAAAATACCACTTAACTTCAACCTAAAGGTGTTATAAGTCCTTTTTAGATTGTTAATATTAAATACCCAAGTGTTTTGTGATACCTACCATTGTTCTGTTTGACTCATTTCACCTGATCAAACCTATGATAATAATATGTTCGATTTCTGCTGATATCGTATCAGATCAATATTGGTATCAAATATATTCAAGGCTCCAATATTGATATATCAAGTGAAGAAGTTGTATTGGGACATTTGTAATATTATTTACACATACTTTACACATCTTTAAGTCGAAGCGTAATGAAATGTATCCAGTAACAAACATGTCCACATCATTCAATTTACTGCATCATGAGCTAAACCTAATAGTTTGTTCTGGTTTGCCCCACACTAAACAATTACCTCTCCACTTAATCTTAAAGGCAGTTAATGATAAATAGGTTAGTATTTCTTCTATCTATCTTCGTTCTGTTAGAATAATTGTGTGAATGCTCCAAAGCATTCACACATATTTTAAATTATTCTTCTCCAGATTTTGGCGCGCTCTACCTTCCATATTTTTCATCCGATTCAAACTGTTCCAACTTCAAACCGTTCATCTTATTCAGGAATCGCAGGATTAATAATTGATAAATTCCCAAAATTCCCAGAATTCCAGGTTTTCCTGGACATTTTTCCCATTCAAAATGAATTGGCCATTTTTCAAACGTCCACCATTTCCACATTTTCCAACCGATTCAAACCATTCCACCTTCAACATATTCCACTCATATTGGAAATGAAAATTATTATTTTTTTGAAGTTAAAAAAAATTTCAGGAATTCCTAGAATTCCCTTTTTTTTTAACCTAATTTTTCTGGCAACTACTCCTTCCACATTTGTTAACCCACTTCAAACGTTCCGCCGTCAAATCATTCCTCTTAATCAGGACAAAAAACAAAGTTGTTTTTTGAACTGGAAAAAATTCACGTTTCCCTGAAATTAGTGGAATTTCTTAATACCATTTTTCAATTAAAAATATTACTTCAACATTGCTCGACCGATTTTAAAAATTC
The DNA here is from genome assembly GCF_033978795.1 of Nerophis ophidion. Classification (NCBI taxonomy): domain Eukaryota; kingdom Metazoa; phylum Chordata; class Actinopteri; order Syngnathiformes; family Syngnathidae; genus Nerophis; species Nerophis ophidion. The sequence goes on from NC_084629.1 coordinate 20,034,505, forward strand.
CAACACCAACCATCATTAAGAACATTCAAGTCTTTTAGCATTTAAAAAAATATCCCGCTTTTCCCGAAATTCCCAAATTATCATTGAAATGAATGGGACATTTTTAAAAGTTCCACAATTCCCACATTTTTCATCCAATTCAAATCGTTCCAACTGAAATATTCAGCCTCTTCAAAATTGTGTGCTCTACTTCAAGGATTTAAAAAATGTTCTGGATTCCCAAGAATTTCCAGTTTTCAGGGACATTCTCCCCATTCAAAATGAATTGTCCATTTTTTTAAACTTCCACAATTCGCACATTTTTCAACCTATTTAAACCATTCCAACATTAATATATTCCCCTCATCCTGGACGTTCAAACTAACACTTTCCCAAGTTTTAAACCAAATTCCAGTTTTCCTGGAAATTCAAACTTTTCCACATTCAAACTATTCTTACATTCATGCTACATTCTGTCAGCATTTCAGTTCAACTTCAGCATTGGAGCATCCACACGCAATTCCTTCAGGAATTGCCTCATCTAGTTTGACTTGACATTCAACACTACAAAATGATAAAAGTATGGATGATTGTTGCTTTAGCAGACCAGTGCAAATTAAGGCGCGGGGACCACATGCTTTTTAATCTGGCCCGCTGGACATTCCCAAATATTTTTTTTATATCTTTAAGATGGAAAGTGTAGCTGCCATTATGATATACAGGGATGTTTTCTAATAACCGTAAATCTTCAACTATACAAAGTATTTGAATGGTTGGAATTTGCATTGATGGATGATATACCAGTTAGTATGGTAATATAATTAGTTCCTATGGTCATCTAATTAGCTACTATGGTCATGTATGTCACAGCAGCTCCGACGAGGCACCAAGCAGTGTGGGCGGGAACATTTTTCCACAGACGCGGAAGGAGATTTTCACAACAAAGTTATAAAGCTTAGTGATGTATCAGATATATCAGATTGTAGGTGGGTGTATTTTGTACCCTTCATGTTCCTATTTCACTGTTATTTGCATTTTTGTTGCGTTTCACTTGATTGTAAAATATGTCGATCGAAAGGGAGTGTGACTTTACTATTTTGTCAATGTTCAGTGTTTTATCGTTCATAGAAAGAAATACAATTCTATTATGTTTTTTAAGGCGGTCTGTCGTAACGTTTTTAGCATTCAATCAGACATTATTGTGAGGTTTTGTTTGAGTGTTCTTAGAAATTGATATACCAACCCCCAGACACATTTTTTTTTCAATGTGGTCCACGAGTGAAAATAATTGCCCAGGCCTGTGCTATAAGATCAATGTCAGTATGGCTAACAACATTATGGCATTCTCCCTGTCCTCCCAGAATGTACTTCTCCTCAAAGCGTGAGCCAGCATACCATGACATCGGCGGCCATCTCTGATCCGACAGACAGCTTGTTGGCCGTCTCGCTCCCCATGAGCGCGGAGTCCCCGGGGGGATCGGGAGGGACGACGGCCACGCCCACTTCCAGCACCGTCAACACAACTGGTGTGTGCGCGGGGACGCTCTGTGCCACAGACCAAGGCGTTCACGGAGAGAGCGACTGGGACGTGGTCCCGCCCCCGCAGGAAGCCGCCGTGCAGCAATCGTCTACTAGTCCGACGCTGGCTGACAGCTCCACGACACAGGTAACGCTAAGAAAGGTGTGCTTGGACGAAATCAGTGTCCTAATACTTTTGCCCTAACAGACTCTGATGACGGTGAAGATGGAGGAAGAGGCGGGGCAAGTGATTTGTATCAAGGAGGAGCCGGAGGAAGAGCATGAAGTTATTTCTCGCCTCCTGCTGGACAATCAACTGAACTGCAACCAGTCAGAGGTGAGAGTTCCGACTCAGCAGGCGTCGTCTCAAGTGACACTCTTTGTCCTTCAGATGTCAGCGATGCAGTGGGAAGGACTTGAAGCCGGCCACAGGAAGTGCTCCTCAAGCTTCAGCTCAGCCGGACCCAGTTCCTGTGAGTGTTCATCCAGGCTGGGCTGTATCACGATATTGGTGTTCGGTATCGATCATTATTGATATTTCTTTATGACCTATCAAAAATAAGGAGCTTCAGGAAATAATATTAAATGTAGACGTTTTTATTTCAAATGTAACCATCCTCCGATTATAATGCCCACAGCCATCAAGGCAGAAAGGAAATGTCAACAAAATTGTAGTATGTAAATGAAGGGAAAATAAAAAAGGAAATATTCAAGAAACGCTTAAAATAGTGTGAAAATGTAAACAGAGAAACCTATCGCGATATGGTTTTGTGGCCCAGCCCTATGTACATCTGACGCATCAAACTACGTCCTGTCAGATGCCGCACCACAGCCGCCTATGGCCGCCTTGGCGCCCGGTGCCCCTCGCCAGGTGGCGCGCAGCCCGTGGACCGAAGGCCTGAGCCTGTACGAGGAGTACAAGCTGCGGCGGAACGAGCTGCGGCGGCGAAGCCTCAACCGGCGGCGAGAGCTGGAGAAGACGCTGCCTCAGCCTCTGCTGGCCGACCTGGTGAGTCGGCCATTTTTGCACTGGGCGAGGCGTGGAACTAAAGGCGAGGATTGTGTGCGGAAGGTGCGCGAGCGCAGGGAGAAGACCCGGCTGAGGGTGGCCAGGTGGAGGGCCAAGAGGAAACTCCAGGCTTGTCTCAACCAGGTGCAGGTGAGCAGCGACACTTCCTGTCAGGTGACACACTGGTCCTCACGTCGGCGTGCTCATGTGCAGACTCAGGGCGGCGCTGTGGCTTTCCCCATCAGCGGTCCTCACAGATCTCCACACGGTAAGACCAGAGCGCCTCTCATCAGCGCTGACTCGCCGCTCCATCCATCTTTGCTCTCCTTTCAGCCGCCAACAACAACATGGTCATCTCGGCCGTCACCACGTTCCCTTTTGTCACGCCGCCCTCGTCCTCCCTGCTCCTGCGGGGCCCCAACATGGCCGCCCAGTTCCATCAGCACGCGGGGATGTCGTCATCATCCTACCCGCAGGTTAGCGTAGTGCAGCAGAGCGTGTGTCAGACAGACGCAAACGTCCCGCCCTGAGGTAGATCGCCTATCTAATCCTCTCTTCTGAAATGTTTGTATCAATTCAGTATTTATTATTGTAGGAAAATACCTGTGCGTTTTGGATAGACGATATCTTTTATTTAGGATATTTTAATTTCAACAATTTTGTACCGTTTTCATTGAGAGTTAAACAGCGTCCTCTGCTGGTTACTCAATTTGGCCTCCACTAAATCGTACTTATTGATGATGAAACATCAAACTCTCACACTACACTACATTTTACTGTGTACTCTAATCCTCATTGTGTGGAATTAACATGGACATGGTGTTTACACTTCATTGCATTAAAATGTGACAAGTAACTTAAACGTGGACTAAGGTTTTTTTCACCTAAAAGTGATTTTATTATTTTTGTAATCTGATGACAGAAAAAAGTCCAAAAAAAAGGTTTGAAACTATATAAGGCAGTGGTCCCCAACCGCTTGTCCGTGATGCATTTGCTACCGGGTTGCACATGAACATTAATTCATTAATAAACTACCACATTTTCTCAGACTTAACTTTCGCCTGTACCACTAAACACAGCAATAAGCCTGTTAATAGATGTATATTATAACTCCATTGTAGTTGTAATTGGACAATGCACATCAATGAACATATAACATTTTAATGTGCCAGATTGTGGGCAAAGGCTATATTTACACGTAGAAAGCCGGTCCATGAAAATAATGCATACGTTAAAGGCCTACTGAAATGAGATTTTCTTATTCAAACGGGGATAGCAGGTCCATTCTATGTGTCATACTTGATGATTTCGCGATATTGCCATATTTTTGCTGAAAGGATTTAGTAGAGAACATTGACGATAAAGTTCAGAACTTTTGGTGCTGATAAAAAAGCCTTGCCTTTACCGGAAGGCGCAGACGATGACGTCACAAGGGTGAGGGCTCCTCACGTCCTCACATTGTTTATAATGGGAGCCTCTAGCAGCAAGAGCTATTCGGACCGAGAAAACGACAATTCCAACCCTTAATTTGAGTGAGGAGGAAAGATTCATGGATGATGTTGATAGCGAAGGACTATAAAAAAAAATAAAAAAATAAAAGTTAAGTTAAAAAAAAAAAAGGCAATTACATTGGGACTGATTCAGATGTTTTTAAAGACATTTACTAGTATAATTCTGGGAAATCCCTTATCTTTCTATTGTGTTGCTAGTGTTTTATTGAGATTAAATAGTACCTGATAGTCGGAGGGGTGTGTCCACGGGTGTCTTGAGGCCAGTCTTTGTTGGAAGTCGACGGCAGCTGCATGGACGGCGCAAGCTCAGCTGATCTCCGGTAAGAGGCGACTTTTTACCACAATTTTCTCACCGAAACCTGCCGGTTGACAAGTGGTCGGGAACCATGATACATTGTAAAGCTTCACCTCCAGGAATTTTAAACACGGAATCACCGTGTGTTTGTTTGGCTAAAGGCTAAAGCTCCCCAACTCCATCTTTCTACTTTGACTTTTCCATTATTAATTGAACATATTGCAAAAGATTCAGCAGCATTGTTGTCCAGAATACTGTTTAATTGCGCGATGAAAAGAGACAAATTTTAACTGCAAATGGTGATGTCCTCTACAGTCCGTGACATCACGCGCACACGTCATCATTCCGCGACGTTTTCAAAAAGAAACTGCGGGAAATTTAAAATTGTAATTTTGGAAACTAAACCGGCCGTATTGGCACGTGTTGCAATGTTGATAATTCATTATAGATGTATAAACTATCAGACTGCGTGGTCGGTAGTAGTGGGTTTCAGTAGGCCTTTAAACCGGTCCCCGGTGGAAAAAAGGTTGGGAAACACTGATCCAAGGTTTTATGTTGGCAAACTAAAAAGATTTACATGCACAAATTAAACGAAAGAAAATTAGGTAATTAACATTTCTAAGACAATGTGCTCTTAATAAGCTGTAAAGTTAGCATGTAGCTCACATAGCTATGCTAATGTTGCTAACCTAGGAGGCTGTTAAAATGTAATGTTGGCATGTAGCTATATTAGTTTTGCTAAAATGGCCTAATGTTAGCATGTGGCTCACATAGCTATGCCAGTGTTGTTAACCTAGGATGTTAAGATATGTTAGCATGTAACTCACGTAACTATGCAAATGTTGCTAACCTAGGAGGATGTTAGAATTTAATGTTGGCATGTAGGTCACGTAGTTATATTAATTTTTATTAAAATGGCATGGTGTCAAAATTTATTGTTAGCATGTAGCTCACATAGCTATGCTAATGTTGCTAACCTAGGAGGAGGTTAGAATTTAATGTTGGCATGTAGCACACATAGCTATGACAGTGCTGTTAACCTAGGATGTTAAGATCTAATGTTAGCATGTAACTCACTTAACGATGCAAATGTTGCTTAGCTTGCAGGGTGTTAAAATGTAATGATTGTGTGTAGCTCATATATATATATATTACTTAATGTTACTAAACTAGCATCATACTAAACTAGCATGATGTAATGTTGGCATGTAGCTCATGTTGCTAACCTAGGAGTATATTAAAATTTAATGTTGCCATGTAGCTTACAAAGCTATATTCGTTTTGCTACAAAGGCATGATGTTAAAATGTGATGTTAGCATGTAGCTCACCTAGCTAATACATTGTTAACCTAGGATGTTAAGATCTAATGTTAGCATGTAACTCACATAAGTGTGCTAATGTTGCTAACCATGCAGGGTGTTAAAATTTAATAATAGTGTGTAGCTCACATATATATGTTTTACAAAACTAGCATGATGTTAAAATGTAATGTTGGCATGTAGCTAACGTAGCTATATTAGTTTTGCTAAATGAGCATGATGTTAAAAGGTAATGTTAGCATGTAGCTCACATAGTGATGCTAATGTTGCTAACCTAGGAGTATGTTCAAATTTAATGATGGCTTGTAGCTAACATGGCAATATTAGTTTTACTAAACGAGCATGATGTTAAAAGGTAATGTTAGCTAACATGAATTGATTTACGTGGACCCCGACTTAAACTAGTTGAAAAAACTATTCGGGTGTTACCATTTAGTGGTCAATTGTGCGGAATGTGTACTGAACTGTGCAATCTACTTATACAAGTTTCAATCAATCAAGCATGTAGCTCACATAGTGATGCTAATGTTGCTAACTTAGGAGGATGGTAAGATGTAATGTTAGCATGTAGTGCACATCACTATGCCAGTGTTGTAAATCTAGAAGGATGTTAAGATCTAATGTTAGCATTCAACACACATAACTGCTAATGTTGCTAACCTTGCATGATGCTGAAATGTAATATTAGCGTGCTGCTCACACAGCTATATTGGTTTTACTAAACAAGCATGATGTTAAAAGGTAATGTTAGCATGTAGCTCTCATGGCTATGCTAGTGTTGGTAACAAGGAAGGATAGTAACGTGTAATGCTAACATATAGGCCAGTTGTAATTTTCACACTATGCCATCTTTTTAACAGTCTATACAGAGGCCATAAAGTAATATTGTAACATTTGCTGTAGCAGAAAGAATTGGGGTTTTCAGGAGCTGTGTGCGTGGTGCTGGTCCCATGGGGGTGTGTGTACATAATCAGAAAATATTAAAGCAGTGTCCTTTTTGCCCGTTTAGTGAAGGAAATAAACAGGAGGGGAAGTATTGGGAAGGCCATTCTTTATTTGATTTACTTTTGTTATTTATCGGCATACTTGCCAACCCTCCCGAATTTCAGTGCCTCTCCCGAAAATCTCCCGGGGCAACCATTCTCCCGAATTTCTCCCAAGGGACAACAATATTGTTGTCTTTAAGGCACGCCCCCTCCAGGTCCATGTGAGGACAGCCTGTCACGTCCGCTTTTCCCCCATTTAAACAGCGTGCTGGCCCAGTCACGTTATAATATGTACGGCTTTTGGAGAGTGCACAACTGTACACACAACAAGAAGGAGACGAAGCAGATGAACGAAGAAGAGGCATGGCGACGACGGGTAAGAAGAAGTACGCTTGCAAGTTCCAGAATGATTGGAAACAAAAATTTCAGTTCATCCAGGACAGCTCAAAGGGGAAGGAGTATGCTGCCTGCAAATTGGGGGTCACTGGAGCCTATCTCAGCTGCATTCGGACGAAAGGCAGTGTACACCCTGGACAAGTCGCCACCTCCTCACAGGGCCAACACAGACAGACCACATTTACACTCACATTCACACACTAGGGCATATATATATATATATATATATATATATATATATATGTATGTGTATATATATATATATATATATATATATATATATATATATATATATATATATATATACAGTCAAGAAAACGAGTATTTGAACACCCTCCTAATTTGCAAGTTCTCCCACTTAGAAATCATGGAGGGGTCTGAAATTTTCACGGTAGTTGCATGTCCACTATGTGAGATAACCCAAAAAGAAAAATCCAGAAATCACAATCTATGATTTTTAACAATTTATTCGTGTGATACAGCTGAAAATAAGTATTTGAACACCTGTCTAAGCTAGAATTCTGACCCTCAAAGACCTGTTAGTCGGCCTTTAAAGTCCTCGTCCACTCCACTGTATTATCCTGAATCAGATGCACCTGTGTGACGTCGTTAGCTGCATAAAGACACCTGTCCACCTCATACAATCAGTAAGACCCAAACATTCAGCATGGCTAAGAGCAAAGAGCTGTCCAAAGACACCAGAGACCAAACTCTACAACTCCACAAGGATGGAAAGGGCTCTGGAGAGATTGCCAAGCAGCTTGGTGAAAAAAGGTCCACTGTTGGAGGAATCATTAAAAAACGGAAGAAGCTAAACATGACGGTCAATCTCAATCGGAGTGGAGCCCCATGCAAGATATCACCTCGTGGGGTTTCAATGATGCTAAGAAAGGTGAAGAATCAGCCCAGGACTACACGGCAGGACTTGGTCAATGACCTGAAAAGAGCTGGGACCACTGTTTCCATGGTCACTGTTGGTAATACACTAAGACGTCATGGTTTGAAATCCTGCATGGCACGGAAGGTAAACCACCACATGTTAAGGCCCGTCTTAAGTTTGCCAATGACTATTTGGATGATCCAGAGGAGTCATAGGAGAAAGTTTTGAGGACAGATGAGACCAAAATTGACCTTTTTGGTCAGAATTCCACTATGCTTGTTTGGAGGAAGAAGAATGATGCGTACCATCCCAAGAACACCATCCCTACTGTGAAGCATGGGCGTGGTAGCATCATGTTTTGGGGTGTTTTTCTGCTCATGGGACAAGACGCCTGTACTGTATTAAGGAGAGGATGACTGCAGCTGTGTATTGTGAGATTTTGGCCAAAAACCTCCTTCCCTCAGTCAGATCATTGAAGATGAGTCGTGGCTGGATCTTCCAACATGACAATGACCCAAAGCACAAAGCCAGGAAAACCAAGAAGTGGCTTCGTAAGAACCATATCAAGGTTCTGGAGTGGCTTAGCCAGTCTCCAGACCTAAATCCAATTGAAAATCTTTGGAGCGAGATGAAAGTCTGTGTTACTCAGCGACAGCTCAGAAACCTGACTGATCTAGAGAAGATCTGTTTTGAGGAGTGGGCAAAAATCCCTCCTGCAGTCTGTGCAAACCTGGTGAAGAACTACAGGAAACGTTTGACCTCTGTAATTGCAAACATAGGTTACTCCACCAAACATTAATGTTGGTGTTCAAATACTTATTTTAAGCTTTATCACACAAATTGTTAAAAAATCATAGATTGTTATTTCTGGATTTTTGTTATCTCTCATACCATGGACATGCACCTACCGTGAAAATTTCAGACCCCTCCATGATTTCTAAGTGGGAGAACTTGCAAAGTAGCAGGGTGTTCAAATACTTATTTTTTTTCACTGTATATATATATACACACAATTTGCAGGCAGCATACCCCTTCCCCTTCGAGATATATATATATATATATATATATATATATATATATATATATATATATATATATATATATATATATATATATATATATATACACTATACACCCCCCCCCCCAAGAAAATACACCAAAGGGCGATTGAAAAGTCACAAAAGACGTATTCTGATTTCGAACGAAAGTGATTGTTGCCAAGCTTGCGCGTGGGCATCACCCGTTGACTATCTTCTGGGAGATGGCGCCTGGCAGCGTGTAGAGCAGCAGAACCAGGAAGAGCACGGTGATGAGCAGCACCAGGGCCACGATGATGTACTTCTTGTAGTTCCGCCACACCAGGTGGAAAAAACACTTGAAGGGGTTGACGAACCACGAGAAGGACGTGTCGGGGCGGCTGGTGAGAGGAATGCAGGCTGTGAGCGCTTGTTTGAGGTAGGCTTGTCACTTATTCTTCTGTTGTTAGATACTTTACATTAGTTTTGGATGATACCACATATTTAGGTATCGATCCGATACCAAGTAGTTAAAGGATCATACATTGGTCATATTCAAAGTCCTCATGTGTCCAGGGACATATTTCATGAGTTTATAAAAATAATACCAATTTAAAATGTTTTGTGATGCTAAAAAATATCAATGTAATCATAGTAGTATTCACTAAATATGCTATTGTACTTGGTATCATTACAGCAGATGTCAGGTGTAGATCCACTCATTGCATTTGTTTACATTGTGAGACCGGTGAGCTATTGTATCCTCCTTAGGTGTGTAGTAAAGCATGTTTAGCTATTCCTCATACTCTAGTGATAATGTTACTTGTAAGAAACATACTTTGTCGCCATGGAGACGAGAATTAGTGATTTAGAAGTAGCTAAAACACTGCCGACTGCGGATGAACGTTAGCCGCTAGCTAAAGCACCTCTTCCTGAGGGCGTTTCAGTGTTATAACTTCACCTTTAGTTTTCAAACAAAAATGCGTCCATTCTCCCTTTTCTGTCTACACACTGTGTCTGCTTGTAAGTACTCCGTGTGTGTGCAATATCGAACATGTTCCTCTGCTCCTAAAACCATCAATGTTATGACCTGATGACGGCGGGCCGTCATGCTAGTTTAAAATAAAAAAGTGGGGCGGAGATCCAGTACTTTTTAGAGGCGGTATAGTACCGAATATGATTCCTTAGAATTGCGGTACTATGCTAGTACCAGTATACCGTACAAGCCTAGTTTGGGGGACGTTAGCATGTTTAGTGGCTAATGTTAGCATCTAGTTTGAATGTTTAATGTAATCAGTAGACCGTGACATCGGGTTTTGTTTCAAAAATGTCCCTAATTCAAAAAGAATCCATGGAGCTGAGAACCTACTTGGGTTTGGGTAGTGGATCTGGCTCCTTGCGGGCTCGGCCAACTGGGTTTTTCTCAGCCTCTTCGCCTGTCACAAGGTGGAACTCGGCCTCAACCTTCCCCTGGATATAACATACAAACATATCAGTGTCATCAAGTCCTGGTCTGGGACCTCTTAAGCGTACCGTCAGCTCTCCAGACTTCCTGAAGGGCCACCAGCCCCTGGACCGCTTCTGCTGGAAGATGGAGATCTGCTCCGTCCCGTCCGTGAAGACGTCCCCCTTGCACGACTTGGCTGTCTTTGCGCCGCGAGGGAAGCCGTGCAGGTCCAGCTCCAGCGTGCCTAGGAAGTCGTCGGACGAGAGCGTCTCAAAGTCCCACACCTGCAGGATGAGGATGGCGGGCAGCTTCTGTTCGGTTTTATCCAGAGAGAAAATGTTGTCCCTTTTCTTCACCACCAACACCTAAATGTGGAATTAAAACATCAGAAAATCTGCTGAGTTGTGTTTTATCACCAAGTAGACGACTCCACGGCACCAGAGGGCGCCACCCTTTCTGGAACAGTATTTTGGTAGAGTGACAACTGTCTTTCTCTATCCATCCATCCATTTTGTACCGCTTTATTCCCTTTGGGGTCGCGGGGGGCGCTGGGACCTAGCTCAGCTACAATTGGGCGGAAGGCGTCGTACACTCTGGACAAGTTGCCACCTCATCGCAGGGCCAATACAGATAGACAGACAACATTCACACTCACATTCACACACCAGGGCCAATTTAGTGTTGCCAATTCAACCTATGCCCGGGTGCATGTCATTCTCTACACATCTTAAAATTAAGCTCTGCCAACTATCTCATTTAAAGATGTGAAGTTATACATAATTATATATAATACGTTTACCTAGCATGATGTTGAAATGTAATGTTAGCATAGCTAATAACGTACCATACCATGAATTGATTAACGTGGACTCCGACATAAACTATTTGAAAAACTTATTCGGGTGTTACCATTTAGTGGTCAATTGTACGGAATATGTACTGAACTGTGCAATCTACTAATAAAAGTATCAATCAATCAATCAAAGCTATGTTTGTTTTGCTAACCAAGGAGGATGTTAAAATGTAATGTTAGCATGCAGCCCACATAGCTATGTTCATTTTGCTAAGTAAGGACGATGTTAGAATTTAATGTTATCATGTAGCCCACATAGCTTGCTAAGTAAGGAGGATGTTAGAATTATTATTATTTTTTTTTATTATTTTTTTTTTTTGTCTGGTCCAGCTTCTCAGGCAAATCATATAGTTGATGTAGATGCCCATATCGGCTGTTCAGATTTACTTTACAAAAGAGAAGTGTAAGATACTTCTCTTGTTGTCTTATTTGAATGTGACTTTATTAAATGTATTTATATTATCATTTGGTGCAGCCGGAGGGGATAGAAAGAGAAAAAAAGGAAGACAGAGCGGGAAATTGTGGAGATAAGAGGGGGATTAGACAGAGAAACAAAAACAACAACAGCAAATACAACAATAACAACAACAACAATAGAACACCAGCACATACATATGTACAAATATGATCGTAAAAGTGATAGCAAATAAGCAGTTAGTGAAATAAATAATATAGTAATGACTGAGCATTTTTACACTAAAACTGGAGCAATACAAATACCAATAGAAAAAGTGCTATTGATCATGAACAAAACCAATAGATTACCTCTATTATCAACAATAAAGTTGTTCAAATGCAACGATACGTATACATAATGATAGCTAGAAAGATAATAAAAAAAAAATAAATAAATAATAAAAACAAATAAAAAAAGAAAAAAAAAAAGAAGAAGGAATACCGAAAGATGAAAGGGAAGAGAAACAGGCAACCTATATTAATCTTGTAGATTGTTATAGTAACAATGGTTTAAGCTCTGTCAATATGCCTTGTGTTACCCAGTTTACCCTAGGGCAACAGCATTGATATATGTTTGATGAAACATGATTATGTGCATGAGTGTGTATGTATGTATATGTACTTGTATATGAACAGAATGTGTATATGAATGTTTGTACAGTAAATGTATATGTACAGTATATGTATGTTTGTTTGTACAGTGAATGTATATGTACAGTATATGTATGTTTGTTTGTACAGTGAATGTATATGTACAGTATATGTATGTTTGTACAGTGAATGTATATGTACAGTATATGTATGTTCGTACTGTGAATGTGCGCGTGGATGGACGGACTTGGAGTATGTAGATATGTAATGTATTTGTGTATGTATGTATGTGGGAGCGTAGGTACCAATGAATGGACGTTTGTATGTATGAGTAAAGGTGTGTGTTCTGTTAGTATATGTGTGTTTGTATGTAGAATATGTTTGACCCCTAGTGTGCGTGGGAGCCAGAGTGCGGACCCAGCCGCCCAGAGAGCCCAACCCAAACAGCAGGTGTGGCGCCCAGGGAACCAGGGACCACCCGCCCCACGCAGCCAGGCCGGCCAGCGGCGGGAATCTCAGAGCCCGGCCCAAGCCAGCGAGAGAGACCCTCCCACACGGGCAGAAAGACGGGACGCCCCGCCCGGGGGAACCCAGAGACTTCCTGCAGCCGGACGGGAAGACCGCCCCCGCCACACCAGCACCCGGGCCCCCCCAATCCCCCCCCCCACCCCAGGGGAGCACGGCGCGCCCCACACCAGGCCACCCCACCCGAGCCGGCCGTCACAGGACCACCCAGCGCAGGGCCGCGGGGACAACCCACCCCACCCGCAGGGACCCCAACGATGGAGATGGAACAACCAGCAACCGCCCTGTCGAAGTACCCCCCTGAGGGAGGGGAGAAAAGGAAACATTTTTTAAAAAAAACCCCAAAACAAAAAACAAAATAAATACATTAAATCATATATATATATACATACACACACACATACAAATACATATATATATATATACATACATACATGTACATATATATACACATACACACACATACATATACATATATATACACATGCATACATACACATCCATACACATATACACACATAAATACACACACGTACACACATACATACATACACATCCATACACATATACACACATAAATACACACACGTACACACATACATACATATACATATATATACACATACATACACAAACACATACATACATACACATATATATACATACACATATATACATACATACATACACACACATACCTCCGCATACATATATATACACACACACAAAAAAAAAAAAAAAAAATAAGCTCACAGACAGGCTGACACACAACCTCACTACCCCAGCAGCTGGCCGACTCGCAGCAATTCGGAATACCCTGCAGCACTAAGCTACCACAATGGATGAGGGGACTAGACCCAGCCGGCCCCAACCAAGAAGGACACCTGGAAGGGATGGACAGCGGGACCCAGGGGCCCCAGACATGCAGCCCGGATGCAGTAGCCTGAGGCGCCGACCCCGATTGACCAGCATGCCCAGAGCGTATCCCCAGAAATATACATACACATATATACATATATATACATACACACACACATACATATACAACTATATACATCTGCATATATACATACACACACGCGTGTGTATGTATATATTCATACATACACATATCGGCATACATATTATATAGCCATATATATATATATATATATATACACACACATACATATGCATACACACATATACACATACATACATACATATATACACACATACACTTACACATACATACATACACAGATACACACATATACATACACCTATATATATGCACAAACATACACACATACATACACGTGTATACATACATAATTAACATACATAAATATATACACGCATACACATACATACATACATATATACACTTACACATACATACATACACACAGATACACACATACATACACCTATATATATGCACAAACATATACATACACGTGTATACATACATAAAAACATAAATATTAACATACATAAATATATACATACATATACACGCATACACATACATACATATGTATACATACCCACACATGCACATACGCACATACATATACACATCTATGAACACATATACTTGTAACCATACATGCACACCAATATATGTACATACACACATTTGCATCCATCCATACACACGCACAAATATCTATACGGCAACAAATCCATACACATGTCGGAGGGACAGCAATGAAGTCCAGGCATCCACTGTCTACTGAGAACTAGCCGAACCCCCAAGCCCTACAGGTCCGGCCGCGTACCCACGCCACCCAGGGACAACCCCCCACAAGCCCGGCTCAGACAACGGTGTGAAACCGGGCGTGCAAGGGTGGCGCGGCAGGGCGCAAGGGCACCCCAGGCCCACACCCAACAATCCAATCAACACGTGTTGAATTTAATGTTAGCATGTAGCCCACATAGCTATGTTCATTTTTCTATCCAAGGAGGATGTTAGAATTTAATGTTAGAATGTAGCCCACGTAGCTATGTTCATTTTGCTAAGTAAGGACGATGTTAGAATTTCATGTTATCATGTAGCCCACATAGCTTGCTAAGTGAGGAGGATGTTAGAATTTAATGTTAGCATGTAACCCTCATCGCTATGTTCATTTTGCTAAGTAAGGACGATGTTAGAATTTAATGTTATCATGTAGCCCACATAGCTTGCTAAGTAAGGAGGATGTTAGAATTTAATGTTAGCATGTAGCCCACATAGCTATGTTCATTTTGCTATCCAAGGAGGATGTTAGAATTTAATGTTAGCATGTAGCTCACATAGCTATGTTCATTTTGCTAACTAAGGAGGAAGTTAAAATGTAATATTAGCATGTAGCCCCCATAGCTATGTTAATTTTGCTAACTAAGCAGGATGTTAAAATGTAATGCTAGCATGTAGCCCACATAGCTATGTTCATTTTGCTAACTTAAGGATGTTAAATGTAATGTTAGCATGTAGCCCATAATGCTATGTTCATTATACTAAGGAGGATGTTAGAATTTAATTTTAGCATGTAGCCCACATAGATATGTTCATTTTGCTAACTAAGGAGGTTAGAATTTAATGTTAGCATATAGCCCACATAGCTATGTTCATTTTTGCTAACTATGGAGGATGTTAAAATCTAATGTTGGCACGTAGCGCCCTTAGCCATGCCAATGTTGGTAAACCAGAAGGGTGTAAAAATGTTCTGTTAGCATGCAGGTCACAAAGCTATGTTAGTGTTGCTAACCTAGCATGATGCTAAAATGTAATGTTAGAATGTAGCTCATGTTACAATGCCAGTGTTTGCAAATGAGAAGGATGTAAACATGTAATGTTAGCATGCAGGTCACAAAGCTATGTTCATTTTGCTAACCAAGGAAGATGCTGAAGTGTAATGTTAGCATAGTCGCTTAGTTATGTTAGTGTTACCAACCTAGAAAGATGTTGAAAAATAATGTTAGCATGCAGCCCACATATCTGTGTTAGCATTGTGGACCTTGAAAGGTGTTCAAATGTAATGTTAGCACTACCCCACATAGCTATGCAAAACTAGAATGATGCTAAAATGTAATGTTAACATGAAGCTCACATAGCTATGCTAGTGTTGCTAACCTAGAAAGATGTTCGATTGTAATGTTAGCATCTAGCCCACATAACTGTGCTAGTGTTGCTAACCTAGAAAGATGTTCGAATGTAATGTTAGCATCTAGCCCACATAGCTATGCTAGTGTTGCTAGCCTAGAAATATGTTAAAATGTAATGTTAGCATGTAGCCCACATAGCTGCGTTAGCATTGATGACCTTGAACGAAGTTCAAATGTAATGTTAGCATCTACCCCACATAGCTATGCTAACCAAGAATGATGGTAAAATGTAATGTTAACATGAAGCTCACATAGCTGTGCTAGTGTTGTTAACCTAGAAAGATGCTAGAATGTAGTGTTAGCATCTAACCCACATAGCCCAGCCCACTCCCTTATGTTATGTTGTTGTATATGATGCAGTATTTTGGAACCCTCTCAGACAAAAACGATATAACTTTTATGAGTAGTCTTGGTCAAAGTCATCATAAACCTTCAGCTATGAGCACCTTCTCAGCGGGCAGGTAGCTGAAAGGAAAAACGAAGCGCCAGTTGAAGTTCCCTTCCCCCGTCAGCGAGTTGTAGTGGACGTCTGTTTCCTGGCGGTCATCCTCCAAACCCTTGAGCCATCTGTGAACAAGGAGGAGGAGTCCAAGTCTAGCATTGTGGCAACGCTACCGGTCACCTTGCAAACTGCCATTACCCCTTGATATAAATATCACTGGACTTCTGACCAGTCAGGAAGTTGCTGTCCTCCAGGATGACGTCCTCTGTGTTCCAGATGACGACGCGAAGCTCATAGCTGGATACATTTACTTGCGTTCAGTATCAGGTTGCATGATGTGGTTCTACAAAGATGCTTGCCTCACCCTTTGGGCTTGCGAGGTGAAATATCCACTGCTGGTCCAGGATGAGGCAGATCCATGGGGAACATGTCAACCCACATCTGGACCTGACCCTACTCCCTCAAGCACAAACAACCATGAGTTAAAAGACCAGCACCTAAGACGCCATGTAAAGCATCTCAGACTCTTCAGTCCTACCTGGTCCATCCCGGGCCGAGCTTTGTTAAACAAAGTTCGGGTCTCAATGTGTTCCGGCACCAGCTTGCACCCCACAGCTGGAATCTCGCCCCAACGATGCAGGATCTTTAAGGACAAGTGCTCATAGGATTCTGTGGGCTCCTCATCTAGGACAGTTTTCATAAGTCAGGAACGTTGCCAGGGTATCATTCTCCATGCTGTGTACTGTACCTTCTTGCATGAAGAGCGTCTTTCCAGCAAAGACTTTGTTGGCCACAGTGATGCGTCCCGGTCTGAAATGAGGACCATCCAGACCATGTTCTCTGCACAGCTTGGACAGCAGCTCTGACGGCTTCAGACAGTCTCTCCAGGCATTATAACCTTCACTGGGGGACACGTGCTGCAGGTGAAGACGTAGTTCTACACGTTAAGAGTTGCTAGCTGAAACTCACAGGCTATACTCCGTAGGGAGTCCGCAGGTGGCCCGGTGTCGGCTGAAGAAGCGGTCCTCCAAGTCAATCCGTGTCTCTCCTATCAGATCGTCCCCTCCCACCATGTCGTAGTCATAAATGAGCACTGAGAGCAGAGAATCCTTGGGAAATGTCGCCTGCATCTCAAACGACCTGTTGGAAAGAAGGAACAAATTGAAGGAGGAGCTCGCTGGAGACTTCCACAAGACAAAGGTGTCCACCTTCCAAAGACAGGGTTGAGCTGTTTGGGGATGTAGTTGTCTCTGTCTTTAATTTCGTTCTTGCCCAATTGAACAACAACATACGGGTCTGCCTTTCCATCCGGGTCTGCAGGGTGCAGGTTAGACGCCTTCAGGAGAACAAAAAAACATCAGCAGTACTTAAGATGCATTGTTGTTTTTCAAGCCAACTCACAGAGACGATGTAAACCCGAATCAGGACTTGGACTGGGTTGTTGGCTGGGATCCCTCTGTTCACTCTGAGCTGTCCGTCATCCTCGTCCCAGTCTCCGTCCTCGTCCCCAAGCAGCTTATACAGGCAGAAACGACCCTGCAGAAAGAGAACTCGTGTTGCGGCATAAGAAAAAGTCCACGTTGGGGACGTTCATTGGTTGAAAATTCTCACCTTAAACTTGCCGACAAACCTCTCGTCTGTCGAGCCCTCTTCCTCGTTAGCCTTCCCTCGGAACAGCTCGTACGTGTTCACCCAGTCATTAAAAGGTCCAAACTCTGCCTCCAGCTCCCTGCTGTACAGCTGCAGAGTCCCAAGTCCGTTAGAAGAGACTATTACCTTTCTACGACTTGTACAGTAGTACCTCAGCTTACTGGTATTTTGAGATACAAGCTGTCTCTCGGCTTTCTGCACTACTTTAAGTTACGGGCATAAATGAGAGTTACGAGCCTCCTTGCCGCTAGCTGGTGTAACGAATGCCACAGTGAACCCCGTAAAAATCGGACTAAAAACATCCGGTCTGACTTGTTTGCATTGGTTTATAGCTAGAAAAGGACATGACTTGGTTTTCCAAAGTCGGCGACGTCCTCCAGTGGCACTGCCGAGACTTGCTCCTCCACAAACGGCTCGGCTTCCTGCCCACTTCCTGGAGCTGCTCCGCAATGCAGTGAGTATCCAGGTAGTCGGTCTCTCCAAACGAGTGGTGTCCTCCTCTCCGGTCCTGCTGCTGCCAAACCTAGTATGAGAGTAACAATCCCAGCACATCGCCTGAAGAACAGCTACTCTTCTCCACTGCTATTCAGATTCTGGAAGATATCATGCTATCTCAGCATTATCGACCAGCCGGTAACTGATCGGTTCATTGTCCATTGTGCTGTTTTGGGCTTGCATTAATTTCAATTAATTTCAATGGGTTGGGCTGATTTGAGATACAAGTGTTTTGGTCAAAGAACCAATAAAACTTGCACGTTGAGGTACTACTGTAGTTTGTTGACGAGTCTACCTGTAGCATGGCCAGTTTGGTGGGCAGACTCAAACTCAGGTTTTGTTCCGGTGTTCCTTTTCCCTTCTGTTTCTTCTTTTTGTCCACATCCGAGGAGCTACTCACTGATGGAACAACAACAGTTTGAGTTCTGAGAAAATGATTGATAAAACTGCAGCTAGGAGAAAAAAAAATAGCTTCAAGGTGTTAGCTGCGATAGAACAGAAACACTGTGTGTTGCTAGCACCGAGAAAGATCAACCACTCAGAACTAAGATGTTAGGGGAGCGCAAATAAACAGCAGAAACGGTCGGTTCTCCCGATGAGACCAAAGCCATCTGCATCTGCCACTGTGAGCCGAGTCATCGCTCTTGTCCAAAAAGTCAAACTATTTATTGTCGATTTTAGTAGTTTTTTTTCTTCGTGAGCCTGTGTCAGAAGTGGTAAACATGTGTTAGCAAGTTGCCGTTGGTGATTTCTTTTTTTTTCTTTTCAAAATGCTGCTTATGGCACATGGGTGCAACCAAATACTTCCTTTGGACCGCTGCTCTCTTGACCAACAATGTGTGCTTGTGAAGTTTTAGCATATTCCAAATTTAATTCATTGAGAGTCTGTGGCGTGTAAGAAAACGTGTGTGTACATTTTGTGTTGAGTTATTTAAAAAAGCATAGTTTAAACTTTTGAACAAATTGTGCAGTCCAATGTTGATAGTATTAAAAACTTGAAAATGATCTGCCGAAGCCACTTTTTTAAATCTTTTAAAAATTATGTCAAAATGCGATTAATAGCAATTATTTATGAGTTAACTTCAGATGATAGGATAAATCGCAATTAAAAATGTTAATCGTTGCACAGCCCTGTTTAATACATGGCATTTTAATTGAAGGATTTTGTGACATGTAAGTTGAACTGAATTGTAATTTAAATACTTCAATCATGTTAAATAATGAACTAGAATTTGCAGTTTCGGGATAAATCGCGCGTAAATGCGCTATGTGCGCAAGACGCGGAAACACCCTAGCGGCCGACATGCGCAAGTCGATCAGAAATCCAAAAGTACAAGTACCAAGCTCTATGACACCGAGGCGTAAACATGCAAAATTTGCAGAAAAAAATGTAGCCTGCTAACAGTAAGCGAGCGTCTGAGGTGTACGGCGGTAAGATAGGCTAAAATGTTAGCATGGTAATGTTAGCATGTTAATGTTAGCATACTTAACTCAAGTATTTCGTTCTTATAGTCTGGCGTATTGTAAAATTAGCAAAATAAGTTAGTATGCTAATGTTAGCATACTAAACTCAAGTACGTAGTTCTTATACTCTGGCGGATATATTTGTAAAATTTGCAAAATAAGTCAGCATGCTGATGTTAGCATGTGTTTACTACTGGGGTGCAAAAATAGCAACAACAAAAAAAGTTAACATGTTAGCATGCTAACGTTGACCATTTGATACTTGATACTTTTCAGCACTCACAATTAAGAAATATGACATAAAACCCATATTATATACATTTTGTTATAATTATCACAGCAAAACCAAAATAATTACAGAACACAGCAAATGTGCAACAAAACATGCTCGTGTAAGCTGGGCCACTTGTTTTTTTTGGCTCGGCGCTTTTATTGTGAAGGCCGGGAAGTGTGTTTGCTTTTTGGGCTCTTAACGGCTGTTAGTAGGAACGGCGGACTACCTTTCTTCCCATGAAGCTGCACAAGAACATTAACATCTTACAAGCCCTTCAGTCACACTTGTTGCTCACAGTTAGGTTTGATGAAGCAACCCCCTCGTCTTAACCCTGATTGGTGCATAATGAAGAAGTGATGTGTGGATCGCTGTACAAACATGTCAATGCTGTCATTGAGTACTAAAAAGAGGAAGAGAGAGCTACATTTTTTTTTACTACGTTGTATGTCTGCACCGGTGCTGTTAAGGATCCGAGTTGCAGTACTTATCTCTTGTCAGAGAGAGTAAGTTGTTGAGTATGGCAGATTTTTGCTCTACGGTTATCTTTCGTTCCGCATCTTACCTAAAGAGTCTATTCCATCGCTGAGCAAGCTGTGGTACGGCAAAGCTGTAACACACAACAATGTGTGCGTTACCAGTTTGATAGGATCTATGTGAACAACAACTCACGTTTGACTATCAAACCGGCTCTAAAACAGAACTCTGTGGCACACCGTGGGAGAACAATCTTCAAATGCGTTTGAAATGTTACACTCAAGACAGTTTGTGACTTCTGTGTTGAATGCTGAGTTTTATACAAAACATTTAGATTTTTTTTTTGTTATCAATGTGGAATGCTTTTTCTTCATTTAGATCAGGGGTGCCCATTACGTCGATCGCGAGCTACCAGTCGACTGCGGGGGGTGTGTCAGTCGATCTCCAGCCAGGCTTTTAAAAAAAATAGACCTAAAAATTAGTGATCATCAATCTTCACCAAGACGTCACTTAAATGACATTCACGGTACCGGAGGGTCTTGTGAGATGACGCTAGCTGTTGCAAGATCATTATTATTAAAATATGACCGAGAGGAAGGCGAGAAACACTTTTTATTTCAACAGACTCTCGCGCCGTACCTTCCGTCAAAACTCTAAAGGCCGACTGCACATTTCCTATCTTCACAATAAAAGCCCTGCTTCATGCTGCCTGCGCTAACTAAATACAGAGTCTCGGAAAACTGGCGTGCACAAGCGATCCCTCAGAAAGCTGGCGTGCACAAGTGATGTGCACGCCAGCTTTCCGAGACTCTTATTTTGTTAGCGCAGGCAGCATGAAGCAGGGCTTTTATTGTGAAGATAGGAAATGTGCAGTCAGCCTTTAGAGTTTTGACGGAAGGGATGGCGCGAAAGTCTGTTGAAATAAAAAGTGTTTCTCGCCTTCCTCTCTGTCATTTTTTCATAATAATGAACTGGCAGCAGCCAGCGTCATCTCACAAGACCCTCGGGTGCCGTGAATGTCAATCAAGCAAGCTACGGAATTTGCCGCCAATGTTTTTCTTGTAAAGTGTATGGAAGCTGGATGAATTAGATGCCAAAAACCAACCACTTTCATGTGGTACTGTACAGAAAGGACAACTTTTTTTCTCCTCCATTTGAAAATGTGGGCGTTATCATCATTACTGTCTGATTCCAATCAATGCAAGTCATCAGAATCAGGTAATACACCAACTTATATTCTTGTCTTCGTGAAAGAAAGACATCTATATGTGTTACACATGCTTGTATTATCATTAAACACATTTAACTTGTTTACAAAAATGTCTCTTTCATAAATAAATAAATATAAATGATATATATATAAATGAGGTAGATCCCCTCGAGTTGGTCAATTGAAAAGTAGCTCGCCTGCAGAAAAAGTGTGGGCACCCCTGATTTAGATAATTAAATGTGAATAATAAATACAAAATACATAAAAACAATGATAAATACACAAAAAATGTATATATAATTAAGAACATACATTTGCATTCCTTCCTGACACAACTTCAACCTGTAAATTGAAAATTTTCAAAATGTTTTATTCATGTGAAACGATTTGTATACTTTTTTGGAATTAAATATTTAATAGTTAAATTAGATAAGTAATACATAATAATAAATACAAATACTACATAATAAACAATAATTAATGGTAACTACACAAATAAATAAATAATTAGGAACATATATTTGCAAACACTTTTTTTTATTACTGTGGAATGATTTGTATACTTATTTGTAGTTAAATGTGAATAACAAATACATAATAAAAAAAATTATGACAAATACACAATAAATAAAGACATTAATAAATAATAAAGTTATACATTTGCATTCCTTCCTGACAACTCCAACCGGGAAATCGAAAATTTGTATTTATGTGAAATTATTTTTATACTTTTCTGGAATATATAATAATAATGAATACTAATAAATAGAAATACTACATAAATAATACATAAAGTTAAGTACACAATAAATGAATAAATAATTAATTACATACATTTGCATACCTTCCTGACAGAGCTCCGAGTGGGAAATCGAAAATGTTCAACATTTTTTTATTCATGTGAAACGATTTTTATACTTTTTCGGAATCATCCATCCATCCATTTTCTACCGCTTATTCCCTTTTGGGGTCGCGGGGGGGGGGGCGCTGGCGCCTATCTCAGCTACAATCGGGCGGAAGGCGGGGTACACCCTGGACAAGTCGCCACCTCATCGCAGAGCCAACACAGATAGACAGACAACATTCATACTCACATTCAAACACTAGGGCCAATTTAGTGTTGCCAATCAACCTATCCCCAGGTGCATGTCTTTGGAAGTGGGAGGAAGCCGGAGTACCCGGAGGGAACCCACGCATTCACGGGGAGAACATGCAAACTCCACACAGAAAGATCCCGAGCCTGGATTTGAACCCAGGACTGCAGGAACTTCGTATTGTGAGGCAGACGCACTAACCCCTCTGCCACCGTGAAGCCCTTTTTTCGGAATCAAATATATAATAATAATGAAATTAAATAATTAATAAATAATAAAACATACAAATACGACATGATACATAATAAACAATAAATAATGTTAAATACACAATAAATAGATACATTAATAAATAATTAGGAATATACATTTGCAAACATTTCTGACATAATTTCAACCAATCGAAAGTTTTCAACTTTTTTTAATTCCTGTGAAATGATTTTTATACTTTTTTGTAAATAGTAAATAAACAATACATGATTAAAAAATGATGATAAATAAATAAATAAGAATATGCATTTGCAAACATTCCTGACACAACTCATTATAAATGTGTTTTATTATGGAAAAACGATTTTTATACTTTTTTGGAACTAAATATATGATCATAATAAATAAATAAAAATAATAATTTCATAAATAATTAATAATTAATAACAAATAATTAAGAACATACATTTGCAAATCTTCCTGACACATCTTTGACCGAGAATCGAAAATATTTATACTTTTTCAAATGATATAGCAATAAACACAAGCTAAACAAACAAATAATTATTGGACATTTTTAAGTAAGACCAACATTTTTGGGATACAATAAGTCTCTTATTCTTTTTTACTAACATTGTTATTCTGAAGCTAATCAATAATAAATACAATACTACTTACCATTAATGCGACTTCTTGAACTGGTGTGGTGGAAAAACGGATGGATGGATTAAAAGGCATGAGAATGTTTTATATTTTGAACGTTATTTTTAACACAGTGATTAACAGCGTAATTATTATTACTTACAGTGTTAACTAATGTCAGCTAAGATTTATCCGAGAGCCGGATGCAGTCATCAAAAGAGGCACATCTGGCTCTAGAGCCATAGGTTCCCTACCCCTGCTCTATGTGATAATAATAAATAAATTACAAAAACAAATTCATGAACAATAAATAATGATGAATACAAAATAAATGTATAACTAGGACATACATTTGCAAATTTTCCTGACACAAATCCGACTGGGGAATCGAAAATGTTCAACTTTTTTTATTCCTGTGAAACGATTTTTATACTTTTTTGGATTTAAATATGTGATAATAATGAATAGTAGTAAGTAATAAATAAAAATGATAAATAATTAGGAACATACATTTGCAAACCTTCCTGATACAACTCCAACTGGGGAATTCAACATTTTTAACATTTTTTATTCCTGTGAAATTATTTTTATACGTTTTTGGAACTAATTATTTAATAATAGTAAGTAAATTCTGAACAAAAACAAGGAGGCTAACACTCTGCTGCTGCTGCCCTGAGGAGGCTAACACTCTGCTGCTGCTGCTGCCCTGAGGAGGCTAACACTCTGCTGCTGCTGCCCTGAGGAGGCTAACACTCTGCTGCTGCTGCCCTGAGGAGGCTAACACTCTGCTGCTGCTGCCCTGAGGAGGCTAAAACTCTGCTGTTGCTGCTGCCCTGAGGAGGCTAACACACTGCTGCTGCTGTTGCCCTGAGGAGGCTAACACTCTGCTGCTGCTGTTGCCCTGAGGAGGCTAACACTCTGCTGCTGCCCTGAGGAATTAGCAAGCATTCATTAACATCAATATCTCCAACTCCAGTACAGCAGCACCTACCACCAACAGATCAAGCAGACTGCCATAAAGCCTACTGATCAAGGTACTCCAAGGTTAAACTACCAACAGTAACAATGCCTCCTAGGAAGGCACAGGTTGACGAGCTGGAAGAAATAAAACTCTCGCTTAACTTTATGTCTGAAGAGTTGTCCAGAGTGGCAAACCAACCAACTGCACTTATTCAACTAGTGGAGGAAGTTAGAGAGATAAAAAAAATAATTGTAGAAAAAGACAAATCAATTAAAATATTGGAAAGACGTGTTGATGAACTTGAACAATACACAAAAATGGATGATGTGATTGTCAGTGGCTTGAACACCAAACACCGCTCATATGCTCGAGCAACTGCAGGTGAACAGAATGGTGGGGATGAGTCCACGACGGAGCTAGAAAACCTGGAGCAACAGGTCCTGCAGTTTTTTCAGTCTAAGAACATTGAAATAGACAGTAATGCTATCTTGCCTGTCATACCCTCCCTCGAAGGGATAACTTGGCAAAACAAGCAATTATTATAAGGTTTACGAACTGGAAAGTAAAAACTGATCTTTTGAGACAGTCTAAAAAGTTAAGCGGTACGGCAGTGTACATTAATTAGCACTTAACAAAAAAAAACTCGGACATAGCAAGACAGGCTAGGGCCCTAAAGAAACAAGGGAAAATTCAGTCCACGTGGACACGGAATTGCAAAGTCTGGATAAAACTACAGGGCACGCCTGAAGAAGCAAAGGTTCTAGTAATCAGAGAAATGGGGGAGCTTGAAAAGTACAAATGATGAAACCAGAAATCATGTTGCCAACTTGGTAATTGAATGTTAATATAACAGCAAATGAATGAGTGAAATATGAACTTTGCACTATGTTTGAAAACGAGATAGACCCTGAAAAAAATGTCTTCAATGGCATAGCAATGAATTGCAAATATTATACAGATGAACAATATAATGACAGTATAAAATTAAGTAACCAATTAACAATTATACATATTAATAGTAGAAGTCTGTCTGCAAACTTTCACCATATAAAGGAATATTTAAGTCAATTTGTAAAACCTTTTAGCATTATAGCAATATCAGAAACTTGGATAACTCAAGAAAAAAGTGTAGATTTTGGTCTGAATGGATATGAATTTGTACATTTGGATAGAATAGATAAAAAGGGAGGAGGAGTAGCACTCTATATTGATAAAAATCTAAACTTTATTAAAGTTGAAAATATGACATCTATCATTGAACAAGTAATGGAATGTATAACGGTAGAGATTATAAGACAAGGAAGAAAAAATATCCTAGTTAGTTGTATATATAGAACTCCGGGATCCAAAATAGAAACCTTCACCAAAGCTATGGAAGGATTATTTTATAAATTGAATAACAAAGAAATATTTATTAGTGGAGACTTTAACATTGACTTAATACATACAAGTAGCAATAGAGAAACAGCTGAATTTATAGACACAATGCACAGTATGAGTTTGATATCTTTGATAAATAAACCAACACGAATCACATCACATAGTGCCACCCTAATTGACAATATATTTACCAATATAATGGATGACAACCTAATATGTGGAATCTTGATAAATGATATAAGTGATCATCTCCCAGTCTTTGTGGTCTACAACTGTGCCAGTAAAATTAAAATCAAGAATGAATGTTAAACTGTCTATAAAAGAATCATAACAGAGAAAACGCTCAACAAATTCAAGAATGAACTACAAAAGCAAAATTGGAATACTATTTATGATAAAAAAGAAGTTAATACAGCTTATGAAGAATTCTTAAACACATTTAAAATACTATATGATGGAAATTGTCCAGTAGTAAATTATAAAAGGAAGTCAAAGTACGGCGAGTTTAAACCGTGGATGACTAAAGGACTCCAAAATGCCTGTAAGAAAAAAGAATATTTTATATAAGGAATTTATAAAAAATAGAACTTTAGTAAATGAAAATAAATATAAAAAATATAAAAATAAACTAATCAATATAATCAGAATGTGTAAAAAAGATTATTATATAAATAAACTGGAATATAACAAGAATAATATAAGAGGTGTATGGAAAATATTAAATGGTATTATTAGAAATAAAAATGATGATAATCAATACCCACCATACTTTATGGAAAATAACAACATGATTAAGGATAAGGAGGTGATAGTAAATACATTTAATGATTATTTTATAAATATTGGACCGAAACTAGCAGAAGAGATAAAGATAGAAGGGACAAAAATAGATGCAGCAGATTATATCAACCCAAACCCTAAAACAATGTTTTTAAAACCAGTAGTAGAAAGAGAAATCAGGGACATAGTCAAAAGTTTTAAGAACAAAACAAGCAAAGATGTGTATGATATAGACATGCAAACTTTTAAGTATGTGATAGATGGAATTAGTGCTCCATTAGCGTATCTATTTAACCTCTCATTTGAAATGGGAGTATTTCCTCAACTAATGAAAATTGCAAATGTTGTTCCTATTCACAAAGCGGGAGACGGACACTTATTCACAAACTACTGACCAATCTCAATATTACCACAGTTCTCCAAAATATTAGAAAAAATATTTATAAACAGATGCAATGGCTTTGTAGAAAAAAATGAATTATTGACAGCTAGGCAGTATGGTTTCAGGAATTATCGATCAACAGCACAAGCATTAACAGATTTAATTGAAGAAATAACTGATAGTATTGATAAAGATAAATATACAATAGGAGTATTCTTAGATCTTAAGAAGGCTTTTGATACAGTAGACCATAGTATTCTTACTATAAAAATGGAAAAATATGGTTTTAGGGGTATTGTTCTGGAATGGATAAAAAGTTATTTATCTGATAGAAAGCAGTTTGTACAGATATCACAAAAAAAATCATGTTGGTTAAATATTAAATGTGGGGTACCACAGGGGTCAGTCAGTCTTAGGGCCCAAGATGTTCATCATGTATATAAATGATATTTGTAAAGTAACTGAAAACTTTAAATATGTGTTATTTGCGGATGACACCAATGTACTCTGTTCTGATGTGGACTTGCAGCAGCTCCTGAGGACCGTCACCATGGAGATGTGTAAACTAAAAAAATGGTTTGATGCTAATAAATTATCATTAAACCTAAATAAAACTAACTTTATGTTATTTGGAAATAAGAGAAATTATATAGATGTAAAATTATATATAGACAATGTTAGTATAGAAAGAGTAAACAAAATCAAATTTTTGGGTGTGATCTTGGACCACAGGATCTGCTGGAAGTCACACATTACATACATCAAAGGGAAGTTGGCCAGAAGTATTGCTGTCCTGGGTAAAACAAGGCACATTCTTAATCAAAAAACATTACACACTCTTTAGTGTACACTTGTTTTACCATATTTGAGTTACTGTCTCGAAGTTTGGGAAAATATATACAGGACGAACATCCAACCACTATTCATAATGCAAAAAAAGGGCCATCAGACTGATCCATAACACAGGACCCTGAGAACACACTAATGGATTATTTATAAAAACATTTGATTTAAAACTACCAGATCTCATCCAACTCAAGACTGCCCAAATGATTTATAAAGCAAGTAAATATTCACTTCCAACAGGGTTACAGAGAAGATTTTTACAGAGAGAAGGGAATTATAATTTAAGAGGAGAACTACTTTTTAAGATCCAATATTGTAGAACAACGCAGAAAAGAATGAGTATAACAATAGCAGGGGTTAAAATATGGAACTGTTTAAAGGATGAAATAAAACACAGCACCAACATAGACCAGTTTAAAAAGCTTTTTAAATCATTTATCATTAGTAAATATAAGAAAGAAGAGCAAACATTGTTTTAGAAAGACAATAATATATAATATGTATATAAATACAATTTATGATTTCATAATTATACATATAGGTTATATTAAAATGTATATATTACCACTTTATATGGAATTTAAATAAATTGTGTATATATAATATATAAGTGTACAAATGTATATGTTTGATTTAAATGTTATACTGTGTATATGAGACGTGTGCTACATATATGTTGCTTTTATATTGTTTAAAAAAAGAGTAATATAAGTGAAGCATGTTTTAGATTTTATATATTTTGAACCTTGTTCTTGTTGTGATGGGGTAGGTTTATATAAGCGTTGCTTCAACCTACACCCTTTCGGCTCAATCATTGCTCAAATGAGTGTTTTTTTTTGTTTTTTTTTCTTTTTCTTTTTTTGTTGTTGTTCTTTGTTTTATGTGAAGATTGCCGAAATAAATAAAAATAAATAAATAAAAAATAAATAAATACTGACAACTACAATATGTAATACATAATAAGCAGTAAATAAATAATTAAAAACATAAATTTTCAAATCTTCCTGACAACTTCGACCAGGAAATCGAACCTTCCAGGACTGCCTTACAAGACCAGCACTAATGCTGCGCCCCACAGTGGACAATGTAGAACAATGTCATTACCGATATAGTCTTATCAGTGACAGAGTAGGAAGGAGCTAGAAAAATGTTTCAAACGACGATCCCGTCATTTAACAATTGACATTCTACTTTTTAACACAAAACAGGCCCACCCACAGATCGTGCAACCCTACGTACCATCTGCGCATAGGGAGGAGCGGCCATATTTGCTACTAATCAGAATTATGCTGCAGCTACGTTGCTGTGAGCTGGAATTGTCCTAACACAACAACTTACAGGTCCTTACCTTTTTCGAAGACTTGGGGCAGCAGAGAGCCTTCAGTCTGTTTGGTCTGGAACGAAAACAGTTAAATGCAGGTATTTAAAAAAAAAAAAAAAAAATCTAATTTAAAATAAATAAATCATGCAGGGGCCATTTTGGAAGTATTTGCCTACAAAACCAGTACAATATATATATATATATATATATATATATATATATATATATATATATATATATATATATATATATATATATATTTAGGTGTGGGAAAAAAATCACAAGACTACTTCATCTCTACAGATCTGTTTCATGAGGGGTTCCCTCAATCATCAGGAGATTTTAATGGAAGCATTCACATACAATGGTTTATATAGAGCACAGAGTGGGTGGGTACAAGCAGGCGTAGGGTGTGGTGATTGGCTCATGTGTTACCTAGGAGGTGTTTCCGTTTGTGGCGGCATGTTGAAATGATTTCACTGCGCTTGTTGAGGGATGATAAATCTGGATGATCTATAATAAACAGTTTCTCTTTTAAGCATAGGTTGCATCTTTTATTACCACTGTTGTAAGGTGAGCTGGATGCAAGAATTTGCCATGTTATTGAATATTCAACATTATTGTCTTTGAGGTTCCAAATGTGTTTGCTGAGTTCTGTAGAATTCTGCAAAGTCTGGTTTCTAAAGGAGGCGTTGTGATTATTCCATCTTGTTTTGAACGCTCCTTCGGTTAATCCTACGTACGTGTCGGAAGTGTTAATGTCCTTGCGTATTACCTTTGCTTGGTAAACGACTGATGTCTGTAAGCACCTTCCGTTGAGAGGGCAATCAGGTTTCTTGCGACAGTTACATTCATTATTGGTTTCAGAGTCGTTTAGTCTGGGGGTAGGCAGTCCTTTTGCAATTGCTTTGTTGTGGTTTGAAATGATTTGTTGCATGTTATTCATACAGCTGTAGCTCAATTTAATGTTGTTCTTGTTGAATATTCAATAACATGGCAAATTCTTGCATCCAGCTCACCTTACAACAGTGGTAATAAAAGATGCAACCTATGCTTAAAAGAGAAACTGTTTATTATATATCATCCAGATTTATCATCCCTCAACAAGCGCAGTGAAATCATTTCAACATGCCGCCACAAACGGAAACACCTCCTAGGTAACACATGAGCCAATCACCACACCCTACGCCTGCTTGTACCCACCCACTCTGTGCTCTATATAAACCATTGTATGTGAATGCTTCCATTAAAATCTCCTGATGATTGAGGGAACCCCTCATGAAACAGATCTGTAGAGATGAAGTAGTCTTGTGATTTTTTCCCACAGCTACATATTGCGCTCTACCACGGTATCGAGCACTATTCTCTGGATAATCCAATCAAGACACATATATATATATATATTTTTTTTTTTCAATGAACTAGAAAATGCAATTTATGTAGAAATTTACTGCTCATCAGCCAAGGCCGAACTGAAATGCTAACAGTTAGCACACCGGCCAGATAGCGTCAAGTAACAAAAAATATGAGCAAAATGAGCTAAACAAATCTAGCATGTTTACAGATAGCTTTCGTGAAATACAAAATATGTCACAGAGGTTTGTACCTGTTGGATTAGCTGAAAATGCTGGCATGCTATAAAATGCCAAGAGTAACGTGTCAAGTACCAAAATATAATACTCTCAGGTGTGGACCTGAAAAATGTGTTTGAATGCTAGCACGCTACCATTACCGTGCAGCAAGTACCAAAATATGACTGAAGTGTACACCTATAAAACTAGCGGGAAAAAAAGCAAGCATACTAACGCTAGCATAAGTGATAAAATATGAGGTGTACACCTGCAAAATGCTACGATTGAAATGCTAATGTTAACGATTGAGGCCGTTAAATTGGCACCCCGAATTCAGGGCTACCTGCTTCTCCACTGATGCGTAATATTTGGACCACCAGTCAATGACGCACTCCGCCGACTCGTCAGCGATGGTCCGCCTCCGCCGCTTGGTGGAACGACGGCTGCTCCGAGTGCGCCTCTCCTGACATGTCACACCCACAGCATGGCATGTGAGCTGGATTGTGGCAGGTAGAGAACTTTATGAAAGGCTCACCTTCTTCCTTTCAGGGTCAGTCTTCGTGGGGCTCTGGTGGGGAGGAGGAGGGGCATCTTCCTCCACGGTGATGAGGACATCTGGACGAGTCGACGCCACGGCGGAAGATGTCTCTCCAGCGGCTCCTAGACCAGAGACAAGTCACGGCGAAAACGAAACAACAAAACAGATGTGGTTCTGTGTAGTACCCGTAGCGTGTCCTGGTTTTGGCGGTTCCGTGTGTGTCTTTCGGGCGGCAGGCGGGGGAGCCACGTATTTGAAAGTCATCAGGTTGTTGATGACGTGGTTGCCAACCAGCGTGCTGCGGCCGAACGCCCGCCAGTCGACAACTGTGATGCTGAGCGGGGGGTGGAGGTGCTCGTTCTCCGGTAACTCCTACAGGAGACGAAAAGTAACTGATTGTCCAATAACAAGTTTTTTATGTATTTTTTTTTTTTTAAAGGGGAACATTATCACCAAACTTATGCAAGCGTCAATATATACTTTGATGTTGCAGATAAAAGACCATGTATTTTTTTTTAAACCGATTTCCGAACTCTAAATGGGTGAATTTTGGCAAATTAAACGCCTCTCTGTTTATCGGTCTTTTAGCGATGACGTCAGAACGTGACGTCACCGAGGTAACACACCTGCCATTTTCATTTTCCCATTACAAACACCGGGTCTCAGCTCTGTTATTTTCCGTTTTTTCGACTATTTTTTGGAACCTTGGAGACATCATGCCTCGTCGGCGTGTTGTCGGAGGGTGTAACAACACTAACAGGGATGGATTCAAGTTGCACCACTGGCAAGAAATCTGCCGCCAGAGCCCCATTGAATGTACCAAAGTGTCTGCACATTTGACCGGCGATGCTAAGACAGACATGGCACAGAGATGTATGGATAACCTGCAGATGCATTTGCAACGATTAAGTCAACGAAATCACAAAAGTGAGTTTTGTTGATGTTGTTGACTTATGTGCTAATCAGACATATTTGGTCACGGCATGACTGCCAGCTAATCGATGCTAACATGCTATGCTAATCGATGCTAACATGCTATTTACGCTAGCTGTATGTACATTTGAAACTAGATACCCACATTTAATGCGAATCAAACACTTACCAATCGACTGGTTTAAGTTGCTCCAGTGTCACAAGATGCTAAAGTCCTGATCGTTTGGTCTGCACATTTTACCGGCGATGCTAATAAGGCAGCCATGCTATGGGCCACTTCATTGGGTACACCCATGCTATGGCCGAATAGCGTCAATAGCTATTCGCTCAATAGCTTCAATTTCTTCTTCAATTTCGTTTTCGCTATCTGACTCCATATTCCGACCATCTGTTTCAATACATGCGTAATCTGTTGAATAACTTAAGCCGCTGAAATCCGAGTCTGAATCCGAGTCTGAATCCGAGCTAATGTCGCTATATCTTGCTGTGGTAACCGCCATTTTGTTTGTATTGGCAGCCCTGTATGACGTCACAGGGAAATGGACTGTCACATCGCAAATAGCGAAAATCAAGAACTTTAAAGCTTTTTTTGGGGATATTCCGGGAGGTGTAAAATTTTGAAAAAAACTTCGAAAAATAAAACAAGCCACTGGGAACTGATTTTTATTGTTTTTAACCCTTTTGAAATTGTGATAATGTTCCCCTTTAAGTTCTGTGTAGTTTTCTCCTTGTATGTTCCCTCTTAAATCAAGCAGGTCTATGTGGTTGTTTAGGGCCACAAGATCATTGTTAGGGCTTTTGTAAAGATTTGAAGATTTTATTAAAATCTGTCACAATATACTGTAGGTCTTCATAAAACTTAAAATAAAATCAATTTTGCTGTCAAAGTTCAATATTAAGATATAATTAGGTATGTGTAATGCAGGGCTGGGTGATACGGTTGAAAACTATCTTGATATATTGAGTGACAGATATAAGTTAGAACTTTAGGCTACTTTTTATTAGAATTGGCAACAATGGTGGAATAACGCCCCGTAACAAGAAGATGGAGAAAAAAAAGGAGCTTGTCGACTACGACGTGGACTACAATGGTGGACGCTCGCAAATATTCGAGACTTGGCGATCCCAAATACACAGCAGCAGGTACCAGAAAGTAAGAAAGGTTGGTTTTGCGTAATCGTTGAGTTGAGTTTATACCAAAATGGATACATGGATGATACAGCAGAGGATTGGGAGAATGTCATGTGGTCAGATGAAACCAAAATATAACTTTTTGGTATAAACTCAACTCGTGTTTGGAGGAAGAAGAATACTGAGTTGCATCCCAAGAACACCACGCCTACTGTGAAGCATGGGAGTGGAAACATCATGCTTTGGGGCTGTTTTTCTTCTAAGGGGACAGGACAATTGATCCGTGTTAAGGAAAGAATGAATGAGGCCATGTATCGTGAGATTTTGAGCCAAAACCTTCCATCAGTGAGAGCTTTGAATGGTTGACCAAATACTTATTTTCCACAATAATTTACAAATAAATTCTTTAAAATTCCTACAATGTGAATTCCTGGATTTTTTTTTCTTATTCTGTCTTTCACAGTTGAAGTGTACCTATGATGAAAATTACAGACCTCTGTCATCATTTTAAGTGGAAGAACTTGCACAATCGGTGGCTGACTAAATACTTTTTTGCCCCACTGTATGTCTGCTAATAGGTCCCATTTTGTAGTCCTTTTACACACACCATAACAATACCATATTTTGAAGCACATTACGTCTGACTATGGTAGCCGTAATTCTCAGACAATCCATCAAGCGGTGTGGTACTATCTTACCAAACATCGTACTAAATCATTTGGACAGATTTCCGAGCGCCGTGAGTAATGTTCTAAATTCTCAATGAAGCATCCGTTTTGGTGTTGCTTGATAACCTGTATTTGCTAGCGTCATTTATTGAACAGACGTCAACATGCAGTCCACATGTATTTCCCATTTGCGACTGCCATCCACTGGGCACACTTATCATTACACCATGTACCAATTTGCTTCAAGGGTCGGTAAGTACGACCAGAATTAATCCGAACATTAGGCGCACTGGGTTAAAAGGTGCACCGCCGATTTTTGAGAAAGTAAAATGATTTTAAGTTCGCCTTATAGTCCGAAGAATGCGGTACATCTATTTGCAGCAGCATTGGACAAAGTTAATGTTATTTTTCACTTTTGCGTCTCATAGCACATACCGTAACTGGTGCGTTCAGGCACCCCTGAGTTACTTTAGAACTTTCAAAGACTATTTTAAGTTTATATTTTGGTAAGAAGCCCAGCTGATGAATGTATTGGTATATATTCTGTTCTGGACGGTTTTAAAAATAACAATGTAAGCCCAAGCTGAACCGAACCATGGGTTTTGTGAGAACCGTTGCACCCATAGTATAAACACACAGTACATATAGTATATCAAAATCAAAATGTACCTACCAGTTCAATTGTGTCAACCAGCGTGGTGAAGTTGGGGTTGGACTTGTACCGCTGGATGACGGAAGACCGCAGCGTTTTTCCGCCACATTCTATGAACACCTGCATGCAAAAGAATGTTATCTACCAATATCTCACAAATGAATACTTCTGGTCGATAATTGTTAATTTAGAACAGTTGAACAGGCCCTTGCCCCCGCTGAGTGTGGTCACGTCCTTCCCGATGCCCTGAGCCGCCACCAAACATTTCGGGACCCCCAAACTATAACGTTTTTTTGTCATACATGATGTGCCTGCGAAATATGGGGACTTTTGGTTAAGGGCCCCAAAAAGGCATCTAAATGTATAGAAAAAAAACCCACAGCAATTTCATTAGGGGCTTTCACTGCAAAAATGTATCGGCTGGGGACATCTCTGCGCTGCTGATCCGCCTCCGGTTGGGATGGTTTCCTGCTGGCTCCGCTGTGAACGGGACTCTCGCTGCTGTGTTGGATCCGCTTTGGACTGGACTCTCGCGACTGTGTTGGATCCATTATGGATTGAACTTTCACAGCATCATGTTGAACTTTCACAGTATCATGTTAGACCCGCTCGACATCCATTGCTTTCCTCCTCTCCAAGGTTCTCATAGTCATCATTGTCACCGACGTCCCACTGGGTCATTATTGTCACCGATGTCCCACTGGGTGTGAGTTTTCCTTGCTCTTATGTGGGCCTACCGAGGATGTCGTAGTGGTTTGTGCAGCCCTTTGAGACACTAGTGATTTAGGGCTATATAAGTAAACATTGATTGATTGATTGATTGAAATAAAATAAAGCCACTACAAACTTTTTAGCAATTTGTAGTAATTGGAATCAAAATCTGAACTTGTGAAACGGAGGTGTTTTTTGGCGAACCATCACATCAAAGTTTGGTGTCATGCCACGCCCACATCCTGTCATATGCTAAATATTTTTTGCAGTTTATCATCTCTGATCACCTAATGTATAGAAATGAGTTGTATTGGAGATGGCGTGGGGCAGTTTTCGCCGTTAAGCTCCGCCCACTACCAGTAGGTATGAACAGGTATCCATCATCATCATCATCATCATTTATACTGAATAAGATCAAGATCTGAATTTGTGGAGCCAAGTTATCAAAGTTTCGTGTTTGTGGCGACTCTTTGGAGCAATGTTTGGCGTCATACCACGCACACATCTGATGGCACAGGAAAAATTTATTTGCAATTTATTAGCGCCTATATGTGTAGTTTGTCATTTTAACCACAACTCATTTGATCAAAGTCCCTAGGATGACTTTGTAAAAGTACAACCTTTTTTTTGCAGAAAAATGGCGAAAAACCATCGGAGCAATGTTTGGCGCCATACCATGCTCTCTTTATAAGGCGAAGGAAAAATGTATTCACAATTTATCATCACCTATGTGTATAATATCTGGAATTTTAACCACGACTCAATTGATCAATGTCCGTAGGACGACTTCGTAAAAGTACGACCCATTGTTTTGCAGAAAAATGGCGAAAAACCATCCAAGCAATGTTTGGCGACATACCATGGCAACATTTTAAGGCGAAGGACATTTTTTTTTGCAATTTACCATCGCCAATATGTGTAATATCTGCAATTTTAACCAGGACTCATTTGGTCAAAGTCCCTAGGACGAGTTCAAAGAAGTGCGAACCCTTTTTTTCTGCAGAAAAATGGCGAAAAACCATCAGAGCAAGGTTTGGCGCCATAGTACGCCCACATCTTAAGACGCAGAAAAAAATTGTTAGTAACTTATCCTTGCCTATATGTGAAGTATCTGTTATTTTAACCACAACTCATTTGGTCAGTCCCTTGGATGAGTTCATAAAAGTACGACCCTTTTTTTCCCGCAGAAAAATGGTGAAAAACCATCGGAGCAAAGTTTGGTGTTATACCATGCCCAAATTTTAAAGCGCAAGAAAAATGTGTTAGCATTAGCGTAGTATCTGTAATTTTAACCTTGACTTATTTTGTCAAAATCCCTAGGACGAGTTCATTGAAGTATGACCCTTTTTTTCTGCAGAAAAATGGCGAAAAACCATCAGAGCAAGGTTTGGCGCCATAGTACGCCCACATCTTAAGACGCAGAACATTTTTTTTAGTAACTTATCCTTGCCTATATGTGAAGTATCTGTTATTTTAACCACAACTCATTTGGTCAAAGTCCCTTGGATGAGTTCATAAAAGTACGACCCTTTTTTTCCCGCAGAAAAATGGTGAAAAACCATCCGAGCAAAGTTTGGTGTTATACCATGCCCAAATTTTAAAGCGCAAGAAAAATGTTTTAGCATTAGCGTGGTATCTGTAATTTTAACCTTGACTTATTTTGTCAAAATCCCTAGGACGAGTTCATTAAAGTATGACCCTTTTTTTCGCCGAAAAATGGCAAAAAACCATCGGAGCAATGTTTGGCACCATACCACACCCATATCTTAAGGCGCCGGAAAAATTTGTTTGGAATTTATCATCTCCTGTCTGTGTAGTATCTGTAATTTTAACCACGACTCATTTGGTCAAAGTTCCTAGGACGAGTTTGTTAAAGTATGACCCTTTTTTTTCACAGAAAAATGGAGGAAGAAAACAAAGATGGTCGACTTCCTGTTTGTTTTCGCTATGGGTTTCTGAGACTTATGTGCGTCCTGTCATGATAGACATCTCTTGCGATTTTCGTGTGAGATACGTAAAACTGGTAGGAGGGGCTAATTTTTTTTCTAATTTCAAAGGTGGCGCCTGAGAGCTAATTTTGAAATGTCAGTTTCGAGACCCCCAAAATATAATTATTTAGGCCATTCCTGCCACACCTGCAAAAATACGGGGGACTTTTCGTGCATGTTAAGGGCCTCAAAAAGGCATACCTTAGCTCAGGGTCACAATACCTGCTGCTATAAGTAGTTTACAAATGTATTCACGTGGTTAAAACAGGATTCTTAACGAATACTGCTGGACTAAATGTTCACAAATACATTGTAAACATGTATAAATGTGGCATACAACATTAGCAATTAACATATCAGATAACATAAAAGGTTCAAACTCATGTAAAATATAAGTACATATTTATTTGAGTGTACCTGAGGACGATCAACAGACAGCAACTGAACCTTCTTCAGCTCTCTTAGACCCCAAAATAAAACCTGGTGGACACAAACACACTTTGAAAGGGTGACATTTTATCGTGTTAATATCATTTGTTGACAATTTAAAAGGCGCACATGTATGATG
Source organism: Nerophis ophidion (assembly GCF_033978795.1). Classification (NCBI taxonomy): domain Eukaryota; kingdom Metazoa; phylum Chordata; class Actinopteri; order Syngnathiformes; family Syngnathidae; genus Nerophis; species Nerophis ophidion. Next base: position 20,072,801 of record NC_084629.1, read on the forward strand.
AGCTGAGGTAAACTTGCCCTTCAGAGTACTAGATGTGAAACAAGAGACAGGAAGTGAAAGAAAGTCAAAGTAGGACCCCACAATAAAAGCTGGTGCACACAAACGCTTCAAAATGGTGAATTTTTTTGTGTTATCATTTGTTGACAATATAAAAAGGACGTGGATGGAAAACATGCCCTTCAGAGTACTAAATGTGAAACATGAGACAGAAAGTGAAATAAAGTCAAAGTAAGACCCCAAATTAAAAGCTGGTGCACACAAACACTTCAAAATGGTGACATTTTTTTTGTGTTATCATTTGTCGACAATATAAAAAGGACATAGATGGAAAACGTGCCCTTCCGAGTAGTAAATGTGAAACAAGTGACAGGAAGTGAAAGAAAGTCAAAGTAAGACCCCAAAATAAAAGCTGGTGGACACAAACACTTCAAAATGGTGACATTTTATTGTGTTGATATTTTTTGACAATATAAAAAGGACACAGATGGAAAACATGCCCTTCAGAGTACTAGATGTGAAACATGAGACAGAAAGTGAAATAAAGTTTAAAAAAAAGACCCCAAAACAAAAGCTGGTGGACACAAACACATTTAAAGGCCTACTGAAACCTACTATTACCGACCACGCAGTCTGATAGTTTATATATCAATGATGAAATATTAGCATTGCAACACATGGCAATACGGCCGGTTTAGTTTACTAAATTGCAATTTTAAATTTCCCGCGGAGTTTCTTGTTGAAAACGTCGCGAAATGATGACGCGTGCGCGTGACGTCACGGACTGTCAGGAAATATTAGCGGCTAAAAGTCGTCTCTTTTCATTGCGCAATTAAACAGTATTTTGGACATCTGTTTTGCTGAATCTTTTGCAATTTGTTCAATTAATAATGTAGAAGTCAAATTAGAAAGATGGAGTTGGGAAGCTTTAGCCTTCAGCCACACGGTGATTCTTTGTTTAAAATTCCTGGAGGTGAAGCTTTCCTATGGATCAGAGCGGTCAAGCGAACATGGTTCCCGACCACTTGTCAACCAGCAGGTTTCGGTGAGAAAATTGTGTTAAAAAGTCGCCTCTTACCTTGTATCTGCTGTGACTTCCCTCAGACACTGGCCTCAAGACACCCGTGGACACACCCCTCCGACTATTAGGTACTATTTAATCTCACTAAAACACTAGCAACACAATAGAAAGATAAGGGATTTCCCAGAATTATCCTAGTAAATGTGTTTAAAAACATCTGAATCCATCCCAATGCAATAGCCTTTTTTATTTTTAGTCCTTCGCTATCAATATAATCATCCACAAATCTTTTATCCTCGCTCAAATTAATGGGGAAATTGTCGTTTTCTCGGTCCGAATAGCGCTTGCTGCTGGAGGCTCCCATTATAAACAATGTGAGGACGTGAGGAGCCCTCACCCTTGTGATGTCATCGTCTGCGACTTCCGGTAAAGGCAAGGCTTTTTTATCAGCACCAAAAGTTGTGGACTTTATCGTGGATGTTCTCTACTAAGTCCTTTCAGCAAAAATATGGCAATATTGCGAAATGATCAAGCATGACACATAGAATGGACCTGCTATCCCCGTTTAAATAAGAACATCTCATTTCAGTAGGCCTTTAATAATGGCGAAATTTATTGTGTTAATATAGTTTGCTGACAATATCAAAAGGACAAAGATGGACAACATGCCCTTCATGGTACTAGATACAAAACAAGAGACAGGAAGTGAGAGAAAGAACACCTCTAGTCTGTAGGGGCTGAGAACAGGCCGGATGTTGGCAGGGACCGTGAAGACGCCTCCTTCCTGCTCCTCCAAGTGGGGCAGACTTTTCTCTCCAGACATGGCGATCTGCACATGCGGACCAACACGTCTCTTTACGTTTTTTTGTCCTTGCGAATGAGAGCAAGACACATCGGAACGTGGCTCAGCTGACCTGAACTAGCTCGAAGGCCGCCAGCAGCTCTCCCCCTGATTGGCTGCCGTGATGCAACGGGCTGTACCGCAGGGTGGGGGGCGTGTACGGCTCGGAGAACAAATGGACTTCGGGGTTCGCTACCGTAGCCCCCAGATACTCAGCCTTGCCCTGCGTTGTGGGGTTAAGATGGCAGAGAAGAGGGTCATTGAGAGACCCAAATAAAACATGTACTTCTCCATATACTGTACTATACAATGTATACTGTGAATACGTACCAGGGCGTCGTCATCGTACACTTCGATGACGAGTCTCGGTGGTTCCTCCAGGATGTGCCGAAGGTCACCGCTCAGCAGGATGCCACTCATCTGCAGGCACTGGTTCCACGTTGGACTCAGAGTCTGACTGATTACCTGACACACAATAAACACGTACTGTCATACTTTCACAATGTAGGATTATGCACCCGCTTACGTTGGTGGTCTGGCTGTGTGACAGAAAGGTGACGCGAGCAAACGGGTCGGACAGACCCGAGTTGTCGGCAGCAATCAGCCCGCGAGCCTGATACATGTGACACCTTAGCTGGAACTGGTGCTGCTCTGGAGACACACGTAAAACACATATTAACAGACAGAAAAGACACATAACCAACATAAAGAACACATTTAAAATACACATTAAACACACAGACATGCACAAAACACACAAACACTTGTAAAACACACAAAAACATGCATTAACATGCAGAGAACACCATAGAACACACAAAACATGCATATAACACTCAAAAACATGCATACAACACACACAACACACATACAACAAACAAAACATGCATATAACAAACGAAACACAAACTGGCATAAACATGTATCAAGCATGTAGACAAAATTTAGAACACAAAACTAAACAGGCATAAAACACACATTAAACATGCATACAACACATAGAACAAACAAAATAAAGATAAAACACAAACATACATGACCATACATACAGCATACATTAAACACACAAATACCCAAACATGCATACACAGCACACATCAGACATGCATAATACACACAAACACGCAATAACATGCATAATACACACACAAATGAACATGTATAATACACACAAAGACGCATGAACATGCATGAAACGTAAAAACGTTTGAACATGCGTAATACACACAAACAAGCATGCACATGCATAAAACACAAAAATGTTTGAACATGCGTAATACACACAAACAAGCATGCACATGCATAAAACACAAAAACGTATGAACATGTGTAATACACTCAAACACAAATGAACATGCATAAAACGCAAAAACGTTTGAACATGCATAATACACACAAACACGCATGAACATGCATAATACACTCAAATGTATGAACATGCATAATATACACAAACGTATGAGCATGCATAATACACACAAACAAGCATGAACATGCATAAAAACACAAAAACGTATGAACATGTGTAATACACTCAAACACACATGAACATGCATAAAACGCAAAAACGTTTGAACATGCATAATACACAAACACGCATGAACATGCATAGTACACACAAAAATGTATGAACATGCATAATAGACACAAACGTATGAGCATGCATAATACACACAAACACGCATGAACATGCATAATACACACAAGAATGTATGAACATGCATAATACACACAAACAAGCATGAACATGCATAAAAACACAAAAACGTATGAACATGCGTAATACACTCAAACACGCAGGAACATGCATAAAACACAAAAACATATGAACATGCATAATACACACATGAACATGCATAATACACAAAAAATGTATGAACATGCATAACATACACAAACGTATGAACAGGCATTATACACACATGAACATGCATAAAACACAAAAACGTATGAACATGCGTAATACACACAAACACGCATGAACATACATAATACACACAAACACGAATGAACATGCATAATACACACAAAAACATATGAACATGCATAATACACACAAACATGCATAACACACACAAACACGCATTAACTTGCATAATACACAAAAACACGCATGAACATGCATAATACATATAAAAACGTATGAACGTGCATAATATACGCATGAACATGCATAATACACACAAACACTCATAAACATGGATAATACACAGAAAAATATATGAACATGCATAATACAAACAAACACGCATGAATATGCATAACACAAACGTATGAACATGCAAAATACACACAAAAACATATGAACATGCATAGTACACACAAACACGCATGAACATGCATAAAACACAAACGTATGAACATGCATAATACACCCAAACACGCATGAACATGCAAGATACACACAAAAACATGTGAACATGCATAGTACACACAAACACACATGAACATGCATAAAACACAAATGTATGAACATGCATAAAACACAAATGTATGAACATGCATAATACACCCAAACATGCATAATACACCCAAACACCCATGAACATGCAAAATACACACAAAAACATGTGAACATGCATAGTACACACAAACACGCATGAACATGCATAAACCACAAACATATGAACATGCATAATACACCCAAACATGCATAATACACACATGAACATGCATAAAAACACAAAATCATATGATCATGCGTAATACACACGAACACGCATGAAAATGCATAAAACACAAAAACCTATGAACATGCATAATACACACAAACACGCATGAACATGCATAATACATATAAAAACGTATGAACGTGCATAATATACGTATGAACATTCATAATACACACAAACACGCATAAACATCCATTATACACGCAAAAACGTATGAACATGCATAATACACACAGCCACTCATGAACATGAATACACACAAAAACATATGAACATGCATAATACACCCAAACACGCATGAACATGCAAAATACACACAAAAACATATGAACATGCATAAAACACAAACGTATGAACATGCATAATACACCCAAACATGCATAATACACACAAACACTCATGAACTTGCAAAATACAAACAAAAACGTATAAACATGCATAATACATGCATTAACATGCATAATACACACAACAACTCATGAACATGGATAATATACACAAAAACGTATTAACATGCACAATATACACAAACACGCATGCACATGCAGAAAACACAAACATGTATGAACATGCATAATACACACACACACACGATCATGCATAAAACACACATGAACACACATGAACATGCATAAAACACAAAAACGCGTAAAACACACAAAAACGAAAGAACATGCATAAAACACACATGAACATGCTTTGAACACAAAAACAAGCATACAACTTCCAAACATGCATAAAACACATACAAAGCGCAAAAACAAGCGACAGACAACTGCACACATATAAAATACATTAAAAGAGCATAAAACAAACAAACACACATAGTCACGCACAGAACACACATAAAAATTAAAAAAACACACAGAAAACGCGCACGTAAAAACAAAACCTGGAAATAAACTTAATGACAATAAAATAAAAAAAACAGAAGTTAATCGGATGCCCCCTGCCCCCCCCTGGCTGACCTGTACAGCTCCCGCTGTCTCAGGAAAGCACAGAGCATCCTGAAAGACCCATTCCACCCCGGGCACAGCCACCTGGAACTGCTACCCTCAGGCAGACGCTACAGGGTGCTAAAAGCGAGCACCAATAGACTAAAAAATAGCTTTTACCCAAGAGCCATAGTAGCATTAAACAGGCACTGAGTGAGCACAATATGTCCATCATGTCCTCATGTGTAATGTTTAAATGTTTTTCTATTTTTTCGGACTACAATGTGCAATAATGTTTTATGTATGTGTGTATATGTATTCATATGCATGCATATATGCATCTGTGTAGATACATATACATAGATACATCTGTCATCTCTATCTTTTTTTTTTTTTTTTTTTTTAAACTATTTATACTACCATATTGTATATGCACCTTAGGAGGAGCTGCTCCAATTTCGTTGTTCTTTGAACCTGTTCATTGCAATAATGACATTAAAACTCTATTCTATTCTATTCTAAACTTAATGACGTTAACGTATCTATGTTACCTGTACAGTTCAGGTGAGTGGGTGGGATATTGGCAGCAGCGCCCCCTGTAGCGGCCGTGAACCCTGCAGGCAGGTCATCCAACATGTGGCAAGAGTCCGTGCAGGATCCAAACCACAAATACACATCTACTTTGGCTTGGACCGACAACCCTGAGACACGCTTCCCTGGTGGCTGCACACACAACATATAGTATACAAATATACAGTCGCGATCAAAAGTTTCCAATAATTTCTACAACTGTCATTTTTTTGTCATGGAGTGATTGGAGCACATACTTGTTGGTCACAAAAAAATCCATTAAGTTTGGTTCTTTTATGAATTTATTATGGGTGTACTGAAAATGGGATCAATTATATTGTGGCAAACAGCTCAATTTTTGTTTCATCTGACATCACATGGACAAAGATAAGACCTTCTGGAGGAAAGTTCTGTGCTCAGATGAAACAAAAATGGAGCTGTTTGGCCACAATACCAAGCAATATGTTTGGAGGAGAAAAGGTGAGGCCTTTAATCCCAGGAACACCACGCATACCATCAAGCATGGTGGTGGTAGTACTATGCTCTGGGCCTGTTTTTCTGCCAATGGAACTGGTGCTTTACACAGAGTAAATGGGACAATTAAAAAGGATGATTGCCTCTAATTCTACAAGACAACCTAAAATTTTCAGCCTGGAGGTTGGGTCTTGGGTGCAGTTGGTTGTTCCAACAGGACGAGTGATAAAGTAATGGCTAAATCAGGCAAGAATTAAGATTTTAGAATGGCCTTTCCAAAATCCTGACTTAGACGTGTGGACAATCCTAAAGAAACAAGTCCAAGTCAGAAAACCAACAAATGTAGCTGAACTGCACCAATTTTGTCAGGAGGAGTGGTCAAAAATTCAAGCACAAGCTTGCCAGAAGCTTGTGGATGGCTACCTAAAGCGCCTTATTGCAGTGAAACTTGCCAACACGCATGTAACCAAATATTAACATTGCTGTATGTATACCTTTGACCCAGCAGATTTGGTCACATGTTCATAAACCCATAATAAATTAATAAAAGAACCAAACTTCATGAAGGATTTTTGCAACCAATAAGTATGTGCTCCAATCACTCTATCACAAAAAAATAAGAGTTGCAGAAATTATTGGAAACTCAAGACAGCCATGACATTATGTTCTTTACAAGTGTATGTAGGGTTGTAACGGTACACAAAAATTTCGATTCGGTACGTACCTCGGTATAGAGGTCACGGTTCGGTTCATTTTCGGTACAGTAAGAAAACAACAAAATATAATTTTTTTGGTTATTTATTTACCAAATTTGTTAACAATGGCTTGATCCTTTTTACATTGGGAACGCTAATAATTTTGCCCACGTTAATCCACATTAAACTGCCTCAAGTTGTTGCTTAGATGAAATAAAAGGACACAACTTTTCTTCTAAATATAAAAAGTGCAATATTGAACAGTTTCAAGTCAACTCATCATTCTTAATTTATTACAGCATTGGGGAAGCCTGTAGTTGATTTTTATTATGTAAATGTTACATTTGTATCAACATGTGATAGCAGGGACCCTGCCATTCAAAACTAGGCTGCTACATTACTAATGATTAATGTAACTATAGCTGAAAAATAGTAAAATAGCAATAGGAGAGACTATTCATCCCTGAACACCATGGCTTATATGTAGGCTTTATGATGCCCTTACATTATGTACACTATAAGAGACAGAAACTCTTCATTTAACATAATGTCCTTTTTTGCTGCTTCAACACACGTCAATCAACACTGTCCGTAACACACACACACACACACACACACACACACAGTAAAATGAGCTAACGTTACGCTAAAAGCTGATTAGCCCTCACCTTAAGCCAGGAATGCGAGTGAGCTGAGCTCATCACTATGAGCTCACGGGCTCATAGTGATGTTTAGAAAGTAGTTGACTTGGAAATGTTTAGTATAATTTGGGGAGAGTCCGCTGCTCACCTGCTAAACGCCTATCTGCTCGACGCTGAAGTGCTGACAAGATGCGCTCTGAATACGCACTGCTGATTGGCTTGTTACCGCTACGGTTGTCACCAATCATATTGTTGTGTGGGAGCCTGGGACAATACAGGGTGCTGTGCAGGAGACTGAGGCAGAGCGGAGTGGAGCAGCTTGTTAAGATTTTAGCATAGGCGGCTACTTCACATGTTCGTGTGGAACTCATTCGGTACGTCTCCACATCGAACCAGTACCCCCGTACTGAAACGGTTCAATACAAATACGCGTACCGTTACACCCCTAAGTGTATGTGAACTTTTGATCGCGACAGTATATGTACGTACATACATACATACATACATATTTATTTATTTTTGTATTACACCTTGAGGAAGAGCGTCAGGATCTTTCCACAGTGAACTCCTCGAGCCTCCTGACGGCTGCAGAAGACGACGTCTCTGGCTGGCAGACGAGCGTAGGCCACACGCTTGTTGTTGCTCAGCAACCACACAAATATGTCGGGCACCGTGTGCTGTGGCTGCAAAGTCGACAAGACGTGAAACCTAAAGGACGAGGTGGTCACACGCTGCATTCTGTACCTCCTCCACCAAGAAGCGCACTTGGTGTGTGAGTTTTGTGGCGTCCCGCAGCGCTTCTTTCACGCCGCCTGCTTTCCTCTTCCTCTCCACCAGGGACCGAGCGTCGCCGATCATGCTCTCCTGCAAAGTTCATAATCATAGCCAATCACAATTTGACCAACAAAAAAGAAAACATTTCCCCGAGGTTGGGAACAGTTTAACCCTGAAACAGATTATTGTCTATTTCCGTGTCTGCCTGTGTTGTTATGGTTCCTGTGCTCGGCTCTCTCCTACCAGCTCCTGTTTGCACATGGTGAGGCGCTTCCTGTCCAGCTGTGTCAGGTGACCTGACTTCAGCTCCGCCTTCAACCTGGACTCCGCAGCGGCGATAAAACTCCTGGAAAAAAAAAAAAGGAAACACGCCAGGTTTTATGGACCAGGTTCGACCGTTCACGGCTAATTCCGGAGTGGACACCTGGCATCTACGCAGAACTCTTGGACCGTTGTTCTGAGCGCCTGCTCAGCCCCGGGGTCTAACTTCCTGTGGAGCTCGGTGGCCGTGGCAACGCCTTCTTCCTGTAACGTAAACGCACTCGTTGTGTCATGTAAGTTAAGTGGCCGTGTTTCAACACGATATGTAAAAATTATCCAGTTATTCCCTTTTTGTTCTGCTGGATGATTTTAAGGGACTGATCTGGACCCACCAGACAGCAAACAAACCCACTTCAAACAGTAACTCCTCTTCTTGCAACATGCATGTTCTTGCAACTTGATCATTCCAAAGTTAGATAAAAATAAGTTTTGTTGTCACAGATGTGCTGTAAATGAGTGTCTCCATGGTGTGTGTGTGTGTATACGCACAAACAGGACTGCTATGTTCTCCAGCATGTTGGAGTTGTACAGACGATACGTTCTGTCCTCCCACTGACTCAGAACATTGATGCAAGGCTTCTCTTTCTCCAGTGGCAAATACATGTAGTATCTGTGTATACAATACATATAGTAAGTGTGTATACAATACATGGAGTACCTGTAAATAAATTACATGTAGTACCTGTGTATAAAACACATGTAGTACTTGTGTGAACATACATGTAGTACCTGTGTCTAAAATACACATAGTACCTGTATACAACAAACACATAGTACATGTATATAACATACATGTAGTATCTGTAAATAATTACATGAAGTACCTGTGTATAAAATACATGTAGTACCTGTGTATAAAACACATGTAGTACTTGTGTGAACATACATGTAGTACCTGTGTCTAAAATACACATAGTACCTGTATACAACAAACACATAGTATATGTATATAACATACATGTAGTATCTGTAAATAATTACATGAAGTACCTGTGTATAAAATACATGTAGTACCTTCCTCCCACTTCCAAAGACATGCACCTGGGGATAGGTTGATTGGCAACACTAAATTGGCACTAGTGTGTGAATGTGAATGTGGTCTGTCTTTCTGTGTTGGCTCTGCGATGAGGTGGCGACTTGTCCAGGGTGTACCCCGCCTTCTGCCCGATTGTAGCTGAGATAGGCGCCAGCGCCCCCCGCGACCCCAAAAAGGGAATAAGCGGTAGGAAATGGATGGATGGATGGACCTATATACAACAAACAGGTGGTACCTGCATACAACATACATGTAATATATGTACATGAAATGCATGTAGTACCTGTGTAAAATATATGTAGTACTTGTGTATACAATACATGTAGTACCTGTGTATACAATACATGTAGTATCTGCGTATACAAAACATGTAGTACCTGTATTTAACATACATGTAGTACCTGTATATAAATTACATGTAGTACCTGTGTATAAAACACATGTAGTACTTGTGTGAACATACATGTAGTACCTGTGTCTAAAATACACATAGTACCTGTATACAACATATATGTGGTACCTATATATAACATACATGTAGTATCTGTAAATAAATTACATGTAGTACCTGTGTGTAAAATACATGTAGTAACTGTGTAAGGAATACATGTAGTAACTGTGTAAGGAATACATGTAGTAACTGTGTAAGGAATACATGTAGTACCTGTGTATGAAATACATGTCGTACCTGTGTATAAAATACATGTAGTACCTGTGTATACAATACATGTAGTACCTGTGTATACAATACATGTAGTACCTGTGTATACAATACATGTAGTACCTGTGTATACAATACATGTAGTACCTGTGTATACAATACATGTGTGATTTAGGGCTATATAAGTAAACATTGATTGATTGATTGATTGATGTAGTAACTGTGTAAGGAATACATGTAGTAACTGTGTAAGGAATACATGTAGTACCTGTGTATGAAATACATGTCGTACCTGTGTATAAAATACATGTCGTACCTGTGTATAAAATACATGTCGTACCTGTATATAACATGCATGTAGTGCCTGTATATAACATGCATGTAGTACCTGTGTATAAAACATGTAGTACCTGTGTATAAAATACATGTAGTGCCTGTGTATAAAATACAAGTACTACCTGTATACAACATACATGTAGCACCTGTATATAAATTAATATGTAGTAGCTGTGTATAAAACACATGTAGAACCTGTGTAAACATACATGTAGTACATGTGTATAAAATACACATAGTACCTGGATACAACAGGCACGTAGTACGTACATACATACATACATTCATACACATATATATATATATATATATATATATATATATATATATATATATATAGATAGGATACATGTAGTATCTGTACTTGAAATACATGAAGTACCTATAGTAGTTGCTGTACATAACAATGTAGTACCTATGGATGTACATGTACACACTGCGTGTACTTGCATGTATTCATCACAGACCTGTTTCCTTCCACGATGAGCGGCTTTTGAGGACGTGTGGTGGACCTGGACGACCTGGCCGGGTCCTGGGGCTCCCTGGGTAGCAGCGAGGAGGAGGGGGAATCCGGGTTGTCCCCAAAGGGTCTCCTGCGACCCAGAGCGGGACTCGGGGAGCGCGGGCTGGGCTGGGCGCTGGCCTCCTGCACGTTGCCATAGTTACCTGGGCGAGGGGATGGACACCAAAAATCATTGTCTCAAAAGTAGAGATGTGAAGTTTGCCAACGAGTCGAGTGTTTTGAACGACTCTTTAAAGTGACCGATGAGAACCGATTCCTACTGGTGATTTGTTCGTTTGACAGCCAATCTCTACGCATATCACCCCCGCTGCCTTCTCAGAATCAGAATTAAAAACCAGCTTCATTTATTGAAGCGATGACATCACAGACATAGAATTGTCCCAAAAGGCCCTAATCGCGTGAACGCTATCATGCGCACGCAGTCAGACAGGAAGTTAACTTGTGGGTGGAGTTTAATAAGCCTTTGTTTGGAATTAGAAAATATATAGGCGACTGGAAAAGGAAACAAAATCAAATCAAATTAAACCAACTTTAAAATGAACAAACGTTAAAGGAAATGTTGCATTCGGATGCACTTCCGCGCAATCAGCGGGGGGTGATGACATGCTAGGTCACAGCTAGGTGACAAACTCAAGGCCCGGGGCCCAAATATGGCCCGCGACATCATTTTATCTGGCTTGCAAACACCTGGAAATGATAAGTCTCAATAAAGTACTTCATATTTTCTCACTACATGTAATAGATTTTTGTCATTTTATTGCTTGAAATAGTATACCTTTTAAACTTTAGTAGTATCCATTATTGCAACAACTGTAACAGTATATTACCATACTTTCCAAACATGTTTTTCCATCCATCCATCCATCCATCCATTTCCTACCGCTTATTCCCTTTGGGGTTGCAGGGGGTGCTGGTGCCTATCTCAGCTACGATCGGGTGGAAGGTGGTGTACACCCTGGACAAGTCGCCCCGTCATCGCAGGGCCAACACAGATAGACAGACAACATTCACATTCACACACTAGGGCCAATTTAGTGTTGCCAATTAACCTATCCCCAGGGTGCATGTCTTTGGAGGTGGAAGGAAGCCGGAGTACCCGGAGGGAACCCAAGCAGTCACGGGGAGAACATGCAAACTCCACACAGAAAGATCCCGAGCCCAGGATTGAACCCAGGACTATCAGGACCTCCGTGTTGTGAGGCAGACGCACTAACCCCTCTTCCACTGTGCTGTCCCAAACATGTTTTTGTCTTAATAAAGATAAATACTTGAATATCTGCTTGACTGTTGATTTTACGGTGTTCTTTACAGCATATTGAAAAAAAATCAATAAAATTGCATTAAAATTCTGTTGACTGAGCTGTCATATTTGTATTGTAAAGTCATATTTATAACGGGGTATTACTATCTTATTACAGTTACTAGTGACTGAAGAAAATGTATATAGGAACGAGGCAGTCTTTTGAACGGCTCCTTAAGATCCGCTTCCCTTCAAAGAGCCATTTATCCATCTCTACTCAAAAGTTCTTGGGACAATCGACGCCGCACGTTTGTTTTGCTTTTTCTTTGGCTTGCGACGACAACCACAGAACCAGACTAGCGCTGAAGAACGGACGTCATCAACTCCAACCTCTAAGTCCTCTTACGGTGCGATGTGCAGGAGCACAATGCATGCTGGGACCACGCGGCGCCTCCATACTCACCCAGGGAGAACTCCAAACTGAGCGGCTTGTCTCCGATCTTCCTGTCCACCATGCTGGCTTCAAACACGGCGCCGAAAAGCAGGAAGTCGCCTCTGTTGTCGGCATTGAGCTGAAACAAAAACCTTCACTGGTTCATGTCTTCTCTGTAAAGTCGTGATGTTCTTTACCGTGGGAGGACATTCCACGGGTAGAACCTCCGCCGCCGCTTTCCCTCTGTCGTCTTCCCCCGTGCCTCCTGAAGCCCCGCCTCCTGCGCCGGCTGCTGCTGATGCCGCGGTCTTGCCATCCTTCCCCGCGGCCTTCCCCGTCTTGGCGTCCTTTGCCGGCTTAAGCATCTGCGCCAGTTTGGACTCCGGGCCCGGCCCCCCGGAGAGGATCTCCACTGCCAGCTCCACGTAGACACGCCCCCTTCAGGTAGACACGCGAGTCGGTTGGTTTGCATCGTACCTAACGTCGAGACCAGTTTTGAAAGGAACCTGTAAGACACGCCCTCTCCGATGCCCTCGTTCAGCTCGGCCGTGTCGTCGCCCAGAGTGTTCCTGACGGAGCCGTACAGGTTGACCCAGGCGGGACCGAATGTCGGCAAAAACCCTGCAAGGTTTTTGTTGTTTTTTTTAAGTATGAACACATCCCGCATCCTTCACGCCTTATACCTCGGTCGCCATCTTGCTCGTTGGAGATGCGCCTCAGGTCGAAGTAATGGGTCGCTATGGCAACGTCACTCACGCTCCCTTCATCCCAGACCTGTGAGGACACGACAAGTTAGCACCCAGAGAAAATCCAAAGAATAAAAAGTACATCCCATTTTTTGCCGGGTATGTTTTTATAGAACTACTCTCCAGTAAAAATGTTAGTCAAAGATCCTTTATATGACAAGTGCTTTGCTGTTTTTATCGAACCACTCTCCAGTAAAAATGCTAGTCAAACATCCTCTATATGACAAGTGCTATTTTGTTTTTATAGAACTACTCGTCAGTAAAAATGGTAGTCAAAGAATCCTTTATATGACAAGTGCTCTGCTGTTATTATTGAACTACTATCAAGCAAATATGCTAGTCAAAGATCCTCTAAATCAGTGGTCCCCAACCTTTTTGTATCCGCGGACCGGTCAACGCTTAATAATTTGTCCCGCGGCCCGGGGGGGGGCTTTTTTTTTCTTTTTCTTCTTTGTCATGAAAAAGGGACGTTTTTGTCATGAAAAAGGGAGTTTTCTGTGGTTGGTGCACTATTTGTAAGTGTATATTGTGTTTTTTATGTTGATTTAACAAAAAAAAAAAAAAAAATATTATTATTATTTTTTTTTTTTTAATAAAAAATTCTTCTGCGGCCCGGTACCAATTGGGCCACGGCCCGGTGGTTGGGGACCACTGCTCTAAATGACAAGTGCTCTGCTGTTTTATGGAACTATTCTCTAGAAAAAATGTTAGTCAAAGATCCTTTAAATGACAAGTGATATGCTGTTTTATGGAACTACTTTCCAGTAAATATGTTAGTCAAAGATCTTTAATTTTATGAGTGCTCTACTGTTTTTACAGAACAACTCTCCAGCAAAAATACTAGTCAAAGATCCTCTATATGACACGTGCTCTGCTGTTTCATAGAATTACTCTCCAGTAAAAATGCTAGTCAAAGATCCTTTATATGACAAGTGATTGCTGTTTTTATAGAACTATTTTCCAGTAAAAATGCTAGTCAAAGATCCTCAATATGACAAGTGATATGCTGTTTTTATGGAACTCCTCTGTAGAAAAATGCTAGTCAAAGATCCTCTATATATTAGTTTTGGGTGATACCACACAGTTACAGGATCATACAAAGTCCTCATGTGTCCAGGGACGTATTTCCAGAGTTTATAAACATAATATCCATCCATCCATCCATTTTCTACCGCTTATTCCCTTTCGGGGTCGCGGGGGGCGCTGGCGCCTATCTCAGCTACAATATATTTGTTTAAAAAAGGAAAAAAAGATTTTGTGATGCTAAAAAACTATCAATGTAATCACGATACAACCATTACATGTGCAGATGACGACATGAAGCAACTTCTGACTTCTGTAACTGGGGCGATGATAAAGTTAAAAACTTGGTTTAATACAGAAAAATTGTCTCTGAATTTAAAGAAGACCAAAATAATGCTCTTTAGCAATCGCAAAAGTAATATACCGATCAGGATTGTTATTGATGATACACCAATAGAATATGTTCAACAAAATTCTTTCTTAAGAGTGGTAATAGATGAAAATATCTCATGGAAGCCTCTTATAAGTTACCTGAGGACAAAAGTTGCTAAATGTGTTGGAATGATGAGGAAATCATGTCATTTATTGAACACCAATGCTCTGCTGTTATTGTATTATTCATTTATTATGTCATATTTAAACTATTGTGTTGAAGTCTGGGGAATTTGTAATAAATCACATCTACAGCCTTTAGTCACTCTGCAGAAAAAGGCCACCAGGATTGTGTCCAACGTTCACTACAAACATCATTCAAATCCACTATTTATGGACTTAAAGCAACTTAAACTGAACAATGTTATTAACTTTAAAACTGCTCAAATTATGTTTAGGGCATCCCAAAACTCTCTACCATCCAATATACAAAACCTATTCCATGATAGAGATGATCACCATAGTTACAGTTTAAGAGGAAACAACAAATTATATTTGCCTAAATTTAGAACAACTTTAAAATCAATGTGCATTTCAGTGTGTGGAGTCACTCAGTGGAAAAACTTAGGGGACAAGTTAAAAACGTGTTCTAGCATGATTAAATTTAAAATACTGTTTAAAAAAAAAGAAAAGTACTAAAAAAGAAGTACGAGGAGGAAAGAGAGTGATGCCCTCAGCACAGAGCGATGGGAGAGAGGTGCATGGTCAGAGATTGTTTGGGCCCGTGTGTGTGTGTGCGCGTGTGTGTGTGTGTGTGTGTGTGTGTGTGTGTGTCTCGTCTTGTCTCATAGTAAAAGTGGTACTACAGTATCGTATTGTTAGAGTACAGGAGTTTTTCTTGTTTTTTTTATAGAGTATTGTTCTTGTATTATATTGTTTATGTTAAATGTGGAATGAGTGAGAGGGGTTGCGATATTATAAGCATCTGCTTCATCCAATCATTTCAAGCCTTGCATAAATATCTAAGCCAAAATGTAAAAAACAAACAAACTTGAGTTTAGTTGCACTGTGCAGGTTTGAAATAAATATAAAAAAAATAGTACTATCAACTAGATACGCTTTTGTACTTGGTATCATTACAGTGGCTGTCAGGTGTAGAAAAACCCATGGCGTTTGTTTACATTGTGACACCGGTGAGCTACGGGGTATAGTGAAACATGTTTAGTTATTCCTCGTCCTCCAGTGATAATGTCACTTGTAAGAAACATACTTTATTTGTCCACATGGAGGCGAGGACTAGTGATTTAGTGATTAGTGAAGTAGCTAAAACACCGCCGACTGCGGCGGATTATAGCTGCTAGCTAGCTAGCCATGTCTTAAAGCACCTCTTCCTGAGGGTGTTTCAGTGTTATAACTTCACCTTTATCTTTAGTTTTTAGACCAAAATGTGTACATTCTCCCTTTTTTGTCTACACACAGTCTGCTTGTAAGTACTCTGTGTGTGCGCGCTGCCCAACATGCTCCTCTTCTCATAAAACCAGAAATGACAGGATGTGACGACGCGCTGTCATGCCAGTTAAAAAAAAAAAGGGGGGGGGGGGGGGGGGAACCGGTACTTTTTAGAGGCGGTATAGTACTGAATATGATTCATTAGTATGGCAGTACTGTACTAGTACCAGTATACCATACAAGCCTAATGGTGGCACTTGGAGAGCCAACTGTTTTCTAAGGTGGTACTTGGTGAAAAAAGTGTTAGAGGCGCTGCTGTAAACAAAATGGAGTACAGGTGTGAGCGTGGAGGACCTGGATCTTCATCCTCTGGCACAGTGGAGGAAACATCTCAGTGAAGACCACCTGCTCGTTCCACACCGGGTCTGCGGTGGACCTCTGCGTGGAGGTGCGACCCTTCAAAGTAAAAGTAAGAGGACACAACTTACAGCTCTTTTTTGGGGCCCGCATTAGATGAAGTCCAGTACTGACCATCGACAGTACATACATATCTATACATATACATATATATACACACACACACTGGAGATGCGCGGATAGACAATTATATCATCCGGATCCGCGTCACCTAAATCGTCATCCACCCGCCGTCCACCCGAACCAACTTTTTATCGGGACCGTACCCGCCCGCCAACCGCCCGCTGAATTACATCAGAGGTTGGCCCCCTTTACCACTCACAGAGCTATTTAAAACTGTTTCACAGAGTAATGTAGTCAATTGGAGCCTATCAAATACAATCATCCCGGAGTTATACAAAACAACACATGAAAAAAATCAAAGAAAAGGTGAAAAGGGCCCAGGCTGTCTGTCTGACCACAGACTGCTGGACATCAAGAACAACAAGTTCATTTATGTCAGTGACATGCCATTTCATCAATGACTACAAGATGGTCTCTGTCCTGTTGGACTGCTTTCAAATGAGTGATAGGCACACAGCAGACAACCTCTCAGAGCATCTTGTTAGAGTTGCAAGGGAGTGGGACATCACAGACAAGGTGGCTGCCTGTGTGTCTGACAATGCTTCCAATGTGGTAAAAGCAATTCAGAACACAGGTTGGCCACACCTCTTCTGCTTTGCCCATACCCTCAACTTGATTGTACTCAGTGGCATGACTCCGATAAAAACAACTCTGGACAAAGTGAAGGCTATTGTCGAATATCTGCACAGGAGCACAGTTGCAACAGAAAAACTTCGGGCCATCCAAAAACAGCTAGGCTTGCCAGAAGCTCGTCTAAAGCAAGACTGCCCAACCAGATGGAATTCCACATTCTACATGATCCAGAGTGTCTTTAAAAATAAGGATGCAGTCATCACAACCATCGCATTAACAAACCCAAGACTACCCACCCTAACCCAAGAGGAGAGGGAGGAACTCAAGCAGGCCGGTGAGGTGTTAAAATCCTTTGAGGAGGTCACCGTCGAGATTAGTGGAGAGGGGTATGTATATAATTGTATTATTGCAGTGTTCTGATAATATTGTCAATTTGAAGGCTTCTTTTTTTAAATAGCACAGTCACATCAAAACAAAGTCGTAAAACTGTCAATCAAGCTTTAGGCTCCTGCTTGTCTGGCTTGACCTAGGTCATTGCCATGGAATCTTGACTTCAGAGGTGCATCAATCAAGGCTTCTGTTCACGGGCTTCAACACTCAGTGAAGGTTATCAGTGTCACTTAAATCAAAAAGAAAAAAGTTAACTAGAACTAATTGTAGCCACTTAGTTTGCAAACAAAGGGTTATTAATTACACAAGTATTATTATTAGTAGTAATAACATTATGAAATATGTTTACAATAACATTACACATTATTATCATTGTTGTTGTTGTTGTATAAAATAGTCAGGAAATGTCATGAATACAAAGGATTATGGGTATTTTATGGGTATTTTATGTTGTGTTACTGTGAGGATGTTCTCCCGAAATGTGTTTGTCGTTCTTAGTTGATGTGGCTTCAAAGCGTGGCGCATATTACTAAGAGTGTTAAAATTGTTTATATAACAACCATTAGTGTACTCTGTGTCACCCAGTATGCCTTGCAGTCGTGTGCGTGTTACCGCGGAAGTCACACACAACATGTTGCTGGACTGACAAGCAGATCGTGTATGTTGTAGAAGGCCACAAAGCCAATGGCTTCATAGAACGCACTAATGTTTTATAGCTGAGTGACTGCCGGCAGTCATTCAATAGAATAATAGCGTCCCCTATTTGCTTCTTCGCTTTATGACACGGGTCTTAAATGGCCCTTTGAATGGCAAAGGATACCTATCCTAGAACCATGTATATCAAATGTATCCGAAAGGTTCAACCGCCACCCGCCCGAATCTAATTAAAATCTATTTTTTCATCATGTCAACCGCCCGACCCGCGGTTTACCCGTGGACTCCGCGGATGAGACCGCAAACCGCATATCTCTA